>NC_092637.1:62187877-62487877 GCF_039555335.1 Amphiura filiformis
AAAAAAAAAATAATGGCGGAACCCCTTTGTTCGAAACAATGGTACCACATTTATGAATAGCCTGTCGCAAACTCTAATCGGCATCAAACGAACAAAGCATTACATAATCTATTACCACTCTATTTCTATTAAAAGCTCTTTGGATATTCAGGTATCACATGCTTATACGTAATCAATTTTACTCTTGAGTAGAATTAAAAGCGGGTGGTAATTGATTACCCGTGACCACAACAGTATCATTGGATAGAGGAGACCCATATGATCCCGTGTCATATACTGGGGTACCCAAAAAGGTGGTTTTGTTACTTTTTGATGTGCAGCTTGGATTTCAAAACACTGTCTCTTGAGTATTCCTTCACTTATAAGATTCAATTAGGTCTTAAATTGAGGCTAATTTATTCTATATTACTCATGTTTTTACCCTGTTTTCAAATAATCTTTATTTATTTTCTTATAATGTTTGGCATGAAATGTGCCAAGGGTGGTTGAGGATTAGGGGGAAGAGAATTAGGGGGAGGGATTCGTATCGTAAATTTGATCTAAAACCCCCATTAAAAATTTGAATCTAGTAAAAAAATGTCCATATGAACTCCCAGACATTTAAACCAAGTAAATAAATACATATTTGTTCAGAAACCAAACATCAAGGAATTAAAAAGTAGAGCAGATCTGGTCTATAATAATAACACTATTGTGCTGGGAGGAGTCTGAGGACACAGTATAGGGTATATAACCATAAGTATATATTGGCCTATTGTACTAACGTAATTAGGATCACTGTGGGCGGTAGATGATGATCTTTGAAATCTGATTTAGTCTTACTTCTGAAAAGTATGTCGTAGGTGGCATTCGTTCATGTCATCGTATAATTACACCCCAAGTTCTAGGCCTAGAAATCATGCGCGTATGTTGAGGGGGGAGGGGGAGCTTTGTTTGTTTGTATGAAACATAAACGATGCATGATGAGGGAACTGATTTGATTATGAATTAGTTTATTGTCCTCGGTAAGCACAACTCATAACTCTTACCTCCCCTCTCCCCCACCTATTATAACCTCCTCTTCCCTAAGTGTCTCCTTTCCCCCTCCTCCCCACCCCCTACATCGGATATCTCATCTATGTCGAGCTCGCCTCCCCACCTCCATTTCCACTTCTTAAGCTCTCTCCGATTTGTTTCTCTTTCTTCCTACCCTTACATCCCAACACGCTCCTTCCCCCTCTCTCCCTCTTCTTTTTTCATGATATCTCGAGAAATTAATTTAAACAATTTAAACCAGCCTAGATATTGAAATCATACAGCTTTCTATATACATGTACATATAAATAGAGAAGTGTATAATATATAGTTTATATATCACTCAAATATTTATTTTCAGGGTATTCTGTTGCTATATCGGTGGAAATTCTATTGTTATATCAATGGCATTACTCGTCGATGGTCGATAGACGTCCCAATAAAGCGGTCACCGGTCAGTTCTACAGAATAGATCTCCATGGCTAACCATGGCTAACTATGGAAACATGTTAAAGGACATCAAGAAAGTTATTTATTTCGCTCTTTCGAGTATCGACGAGTAATGGATATATGAAATTAAAATTAAAGTAAAATTTTAATTTACTTCTTTTAAAGTTTGGCAGAGGCGGGGTTCGAACTCACGGCGCACGGCTTATACTCTATGAGCCTAGCGCCTTAGACCACTCGGCCACTTGTCTTGTTGTTATTCATTTGAAACTTATTTTAAAATATAATCGCAACTTCAACATAGGCCTACCACGTGACAAGCAAAGACAGAAAACGTATTATATTTTGGAATTTTATCATTAATGTGTATTATAATAGAGCTACCATTATTTATATTGTTGAATTCTCAAGCGCATCATTTCGAATTGGGTTTGATTCCTAAAGCCCGATACTGACTCCACCTGTACATTTTAATTTCATCGCGGGATGCTGAGATGTTTGAAAAGCATCGCAGCATCGCATACCGCTGCGAAGTGGAGTCAGGATCGGGCTTAATTCGAACCACCAGCATCCATGGTTCGATCATGGAGGTAGTAGAGAAGGAGAAAGCTCGCACACATTCTATTGTACAATCATAATTGCCGCCCTTTGAGGTTTCCAGATCAACGTTTTGATTATGTAACACGATTATCACTTATAATCTTTTGTGTTGTATACATACATGATCGCACACTTGTGTGCGCTATAAATATGATGAAACAGCATAAGTCATTCTAACTTGATGAAAATGATGCACATTATGCTTTACATCTCTTTTATTGGCTAGTTTAAAAGAGGGCTCAAGACGCGGTTTATTTTGAAACCTCGGGGGAGGAACAATTGTTTAAGTTTTGGGTAAACAAATAAAATCGGACCAACCCGGGCAGTACCGGGCAACACTGAGATACATCTCGTTTGATGGGAGTATAATTCAACTCGTCAATGCGCACTTTATTTTAATAAGATCTTCGTATTTTTAAAACAGTGGTTAAAACAATTTTACCGTCCTTAAAATGTGTGTGAACTGCACTATTCCATAATAAACTATTTAGAAACATTCTGGAACAACATGTTTCAACATATTAATCGTAAAAAACATCATATATTAAATGAAATATGAATATTCAAGTTCAACAGCTAAGTAAATGTATGCGCATCCATAATACATGTTTTGCGCATACGTGATTTACTTGTTACTAAATATGAACCCCCCATGAGACGGAGTCATTCCAGAAATTATCGGCGATGATCATTAGATCAAAGGTATATCTGTCTCTATTTTGTATACAATAGGATTCACGTAATGAGCTTAACGCGAGCTCACTCCTTCTCTACTACCTTCATGGTTCGATGTAGAGAGTCTTTCCTATTCAGAGGAAATATTGCAATTACACACCTTATTGCCTTTTAACAATAACCAATGACACTAGCACGTAATTCCAGTCAAGCACCAAACTTAAATCCTATTGTTGAAGAGGATAATAAGCTTATACTTATGTATAGCATTCGTAAAAAAGCTTAAGTCTTTGTTTGCTTTGGTTAAATCCTGTTCAAGTGGTGGGTTAACCAACAATTAACAATGAGAGGACATTCCTGAACCTCGTTCAGTTGGCGATGATTTGAAGTGACCGCCAATTATGACCATTTGATATTTAATACCAGCAATGTGGAAAAAAAGAAATAATGTAGTGCCAAAATAATGTACCCTTTTACGGAAGGAGCAAAGTTCAACAAGTTACAACTCCGCTTCTGCAGTACGAATGTCAGCGGCGAATGTCAGGTTATTATTTCCCAGTCTTGAAAAAAAATTGCAGGCATAGGTGGGAATCGATCTCGGTACCTCCCGGTTAAAAAGCACTGTGCAAAACCACTAAGCCAACTAAATATCTGTTGTGAGATGCTTGACATTAATCTTTGATATTGCTTAATGGAAAAAATCGCGGTATTAAATCAGTAATAAAAGAAGTAGATTCTTATTTAGCGGCCAAATTGGATAAAAGGGGAAATGTCCCTGCTCTAAAGAAAATATAGGTTAGAAAATTATCAAATAAATTTAAATTAAAAATTGAGATTTTATATTTATTTATTTCACAAGGCGGCATTATCACAGACAAACACTGTATACGCTAAAAACCCGACCCCCATTACTAGATGATGGCATAGCTCAGTGTTAGAGCATCAGACTGGTAATGTCAATATCGTTGGTTCGAATCCGCCTGTCAGCAATGGTTATTATGATTTTAATGCTACGCTACAATTTGTTCAATATTTATTTATTTATTTATTTATTTATTTATTTATTAGCTTTCGCCACGATCCGTTTTGCAATAACATAAAAGCACTTCAAATAACAGCCCGTTGAGTTCAATGAACTACGCCCTGAAACCGATAGTGCCCCGTAAAGAAGCTCTAGCTCCCATTGACCTCTATACAGGTCAGTGAGCTCTCCATACACAAATGAACAAGTACAATAGGACAAGGCCAGCACCTATGACCTGCTTAGTGACATGTTATTTTGAAGTCTTCTAAAGCTTAATATCTTGAAGATTAGTATTCGTTTGTACATATGGACTGCGCATTTATGATGCAAAATATTAGTTCTTATATAAAATTACAAAATATTGGTATTATGACACACGGTATAGGTGATATAAAACGACTAATAAATTCATGTCATCATGGCGTCATGTCAAAGGTTCATTATATCCCGTATGTTTGTCTAAATTAATTAATATTTTCAGAACAATTTCTACACCCATTTAATATGTACTCAGGTGGAACCCGACTTTTTTTAATTTTCATTTCTTTTTATGTAACAAATTCAGGGTTTTCCATTGCGCGCGCTGCCGGGCAATACAAATTTAATGCTAACATTGAATAAACGCGGAATTAAGAATATGCGTTTCTAGTATATACAGCGTCTGACTCTACCTGAGGACCTAGCCTGAGTCCCATGGGCTCCAAGAATGGTTCTCCATACACAAATGAACAAATACAATGAAGGGTCGCCATTGCTCTCCATACACAAATGAACAAATACAATGGAGAGTCCGACTGCCATGCAAATGAGCCAAGTGTCCTCTCAAGGTATGCTCTGTGGTGTAGGCACTGCAGCTTGATTCACCATCCACAACATGATAATGTGTGCACATGCTACATTATATACACTTGTAGGCCTATGTTGTTGTTGGTGTATAAGTAATGGGCCTTGCAATTGAAATGCCTCAAGCTTTTAATCCGATATGCAGATTATCTATTTGTTTTCATGAATTGGAAGACATTCTTTGATGTATTACTGAGCTCAATGATATGAAATTACTGGAGTGTGAGGTCAGCATAGTATTTTATTAACAGAAAGTATACGCTGGCGAAGTTACGTAATAAATCGGATTAACTACCATAGCAATAGGTGAAAACAATTTTGAACATATCGCGCTGCACTACAAGCAGGTTGAACTAATCACCTGTGTATGTCTGCAATCATAGATTGAATACAATACTGGTCTTTTCAAAGATACTAATCTTACAGGTGCAAGTGATCAGCATGATATGGTTCAATGCAGAGGTACCGAGTGAACGTGTCAGTGCAGCGCGGAATATTCAAAAATTGTTTTCACCTATTGCTATGGTAGTTAATCCGATTATTACGTAACTTCGCCAGCGTATAGAGGCCCTGCATGAAATTATCGATTGGCTCCAAACAAAGGATTTGAGCCGGTGTCCTTCACCGTAGTTATGGCGGAGTGCAGTCCATTCAATCAAATGTTGTCATCAACCTATTTGATTGCAATCATGCTTTTGTTGAATGCATTTGAGTAGTCCGCCATATTTACGGGATGATATGTCACATGCAAGGCCTCTATTCTCCCAAATTCATTTCCTAATGTATATGAGAATGATACAATAATGACATGATGAACATAGTCATTGATGCATCAGTTTTAAAATAGACTAGGCGGTTACCATATTTGGCGGTTCTCGGCTGGGCGCGATTACCAGACTGATGGTGACATGCCCATATGACAGTTTTTACTAATTTGACCTCAGATGACCCCTGGCGACCCCAAAATGACCTTCCAAAGATTTGGCTCTAAATGTTGACTGTACCCACCAAGTTTCAGGCCCATACGACAGTTTTTAGTAATTTGACCTCAGATGACCCCTGGGTGACCTTGGATGACCCCAAAATGATCTAAACTTATAACTCTAAATGTTGACTGTACCCACCAAGTTTCATGCCCATATATGAGTTTTTACTAATTTGACCTCAGATGATCCGTAGTGACCTTGGATGACCCCAAAATTACCTTCAAAAATGTTGTTTTAAATGTTGACTGTACCTACCAAGTTTCATGCCCATACGACACTTTTTAGTAATTTGACCTCAGATGACCCCTGGGAGGGGACCCCGGTGTCAGATGACTTTAAAACGAACATAAACATCTTCTTGCCAGGACAGAACTACACCCACCCACCGAGTTTGAGCCCCGTACGACCTAGTTTCATGCCCATGACAGTTTTTAGTCATTTTACCTCAAATGACCCCTGGGAGGCGGCGCCGGGGTCGGATGACTTAACGAACATAAACTTCTTCTTGCCAGGACAGAACTACACCCACCCACCGAGTTTGAGCCTCGTACGACCTAGTTTCATGCCCATATGACAGTTTTCAGTCATTTGACCTCAAATGACCCCTGGGAGGGGGCCCCGGGTCGGATGACTTAACGAACATAAACATCTTCTTGCCAGGACAGAACTACACCCACCCACCGAGTTTGAGCCCCGTAGGACCTAGTTTCATGCCCATATGACAGTTTTTAGTCATTTGACCTCATATGACCCCTTGGAGGGGGCCCCGGGGTCGGATGACTTAACGAACATAAACTTCTTCTTGCCAGGACAGAACTACACCCACCCACCGAGTTTGAGCCCCGTACGATATACGACGGCCTCACATTAGCAGTCACAGACAAAACCTAAATCTACAGAATATATCCATTACTCGTCTCGAAAGAGCTCAAAATAAATAACTTAGAAAATTTTCATTTCCATAGTTAACCATCGTTAGCCTTGGAGATCTATTCTGTAGAACTGACCGGTGACTTAGTCCGATTTATTGGGACGTCTATCGACCATCGACGAGTAATGGTCTATATATTTTTTCAAGCCATGGCTAGGCTATTTCCAAAACTAAATACACGCTTTCAAATGTAGATTGACTTGTGCGACTTCTCTGTTCGTGAATATTGCACTGCAAAATTTAAAAACTTCGTTTGTATAATTTGATCAAGGTAACATCAAACCTGATTTCCGATTATATAACAAACTGAATTTAAAACTGAAACGGCTTGCAAAGGGTACAGATAAATATCGATAATGACGTCACTCAAGAGCTTAGGCAGGATAATAGGAAAGCACGTTACCATAACCAAAACTAAAACTGAATATTTGAAATGACCGATTGTTAATTGTTGGTTATCCATACCTAGATACACTGCTTTGTAACCCACCAGACAGGATTTAGCCAAAGCAAACAGAGACTAGAGCTATATATAGGTAGAAGCTTATTATCCTCTTTAACAACAGGACTATTGATTGGTTTAAAATGTGTTTGACTGGCACTAGCAAAATGAGATACGTACATGTATCACCAATTTGAGGTACCTATGAAGACGACTTTCACGCACATTTTATATTGTAACTCAGAATACAATTTGCCGACTTTACGGTTGGTTTGTGGTGGACGGTCACATATTGCGTATTTCAAATATATTAATTTTTCTCTATGTACAATTATACTGACTCTATTTTAATTAGAAATCCTTTATCGATGCGTTATGTATAATCTGTTTTATATACTGCTCCAAGAAAGTATCCTTACGCTTGGAGAAATAATCACAATTTCAAAACTGAACCATATTGGGGTCACTTTGTTTTTTCAATAGATACATTATCTAGTCCGGCACATTTTGACACCCATTGAATCCAATGTGACTTCACGAAGTAAAGTTACAAGCATTTGATTAGACGAAGGTCCAGTTTCAAAAGAGTGACCCACTGGCCTTTTCAAAACTCCACGGACTAGACATCTGGTTTGAGAGTGTTAAATGGCTATTTGTGTGTACCTTTAATTTAAAACAAAAGGAACAAAAGAAAACTGAAACAAAAGAGCCGATAAATAAAATGCAAGTTCAGAGAAGCAAAAAACTGAAATAAATACTGCTTTTAAATAAGGCTTCATTGAAGAAACTGTGTTGTCTCTTTGTTGTGCTTGTGGGAATTCAATTGCTTGTAACTTTACTTCTTGAGATCACATTGGATTCAACATGGTGTCATAATGTGCAGGATTAGTGCATAGTGCATCTATTACAAAAAACATATTTACCCCAATATGGTTCAGTTTTGAAATTGTGATTATTTTTCCAAGTATAAGGATATTATCTTGGCGCAGTATATAACCCAACGTAATGTTTATTTGTTAGTTTTGAATTGGTGTTGTCTTTGTTTGTGAATATTAAGTATATGTACACGTGTTTTTAGACCCAACTAGAATATGCGCTACTGGTGACAGACTGTTTTGGACGGATTCCGCTGCAAACGCAATCTATCGTAGCTATCTAAATGGCGCTGGTAAAACAGTGATAATCGACGATGCTCCCGAATGCTGGGGAATTTCATTGGATACAAGTGAAAAGTAAGAACCATTTATAAATCTACAAAAATACCCTATTTTTTTAATTAATAATTACAACCTGGAGCTCTCTCAATATCAGGCGGTGGCTCATGCCATTCTCAAAACCAAATTGATTGTCTTTGACATTAAGGCTGCCCAAGATGCTTGTTACAGTCAGGCTGTCTTTAAACGACATACCTGGCTACTTGGCTGGATAATTTCCAAGATACCCCGTATGACATTTGACCTCAAACAATGTAAACAGCATTAAACCACTCTGACCATTTTTTGTAGCCATTATAAGGTAATTTTGCTGAATTTGCCCTAATTTGTTACCCGATAAGCAGATTTAGAATCTCTATCTCTCTACCGGAAGACAACTTCCGCCGAAAGTCCTAAGATATTAAAGTTGGGTAACCTAATTGACAATCTCGCCCCCCCCACTTTACTTCATCATAATGCTGGTTTTGGTATCAGATGGTATACCATATTTGAGACTAATTAGGTAGTTTTTTTGATGATATCTTCGGAAATACACCGAGTTGGAACTTCTCATTTCAATATGTTTATGAGAAAAATAGGGCCTTTCACTTGAAATCAATATATTACATGATCATGATAATTATCATTAATAAAAACACCGTAGACTACCAATATCACGCTGTATAAATGTCGGTAATTCCATTAGAAAAAACCCCATTTACATGTTCTTTTTGCATGAGTGCTTGAAATGGATGTCATTTTGTGTTATGCGTAAGTTTTAAAGAATTTATTTTCCAAATATATCAGGTCACCTTCCTTTAACCATATTATTTGCTATTATTTAGCTACATCTACTGGGCAAAATTAAACAACAATAGACAGTTAATGTCTGGTTGTACACTCTGCCCTGGCCATAAGAGAAATCAGTGTCTGAAGGGTGAATAATTTACGCTGGTTAAATGAGAGGTAGCAAAATATCTTAGTATTATATGGCTCGTTATCATACCCCAATAACCCTTTAAAGCATATGTGACGCTTGTTAAGTTAATAATCATATTCTTTGCTTCTATTAAGCTTCATCTATTGGGCAGAATATTACAGCGGTAGGGTTCAAAAGTCTGACCTTAATGGGGCTGGCAAAACGACTGTCATATCCGGCTTGAACGAGGCGAATGGTATAGCATTTGATAATGAAGGTAAATAACAATTGTTTTACAATATTTAGGCTACTAACTTATTTGAACAATCATGGCAACGACAACAGCAACAAACAACTTGCTATTGAGTATCTTCTTAAGAAATTACATTATGGTAATATCTATATCAGAAAATAAAATTAAGATGTCTTAGCCAAATTCGAGAATTGCTTCTTTTAATCTTCAAATGACATAGGCATTGTTGTCGGATGGATAAAGTAATTTTTCTCACATATTTTCCTTATGATGTTATTCGTGTTTCAATACGATGAATTATATGCATTTTGAATCATCGTAGAAAGAATGCTTTACGCAGCAAGTGAACTTTATACTGGTGGCCGCATTGTGAGGTATGATATAACCACTGATGACCAAACAGACGTGTACAATGCAGGTGAACAGATAATAGACATCAGTATCCTGCAAGACATGTTGTTATTCGTGGAACACCAAAACGGCCTAAAGGCAATCTATAAAACCGGAAGTTCACCTTTGCCGTTTACTATAACAGGATTGGAGGCATGTGCATACTTAAATTCCATCCACGTGATGAGTGGTAAGTGTTTGAGAACATCTGCATACATCAAGGATAATATTTAACCTTACTACATTTAGGGATAGAGGTAAGGGGCGGTATAGTAGTAATCACACTCGAATTATCCATTTAAAGCGAGTCGGAGGGGAGCATGACCCAGCGGTATTTCAACTCAAATATTAAGACAAATAAAGTTGGCTTTATATAAGGGATGCCATTTCTACCCCGTCTGCATTATTTTACTCGGGAGGTGGAAGACAGCTATAAACTCTTAGTTTTCAAATACATGTATTGGCCTTACCTCAAAAACTGCAAAGTATGTAAAAATGTAAATTCAATTATCGGCTTCCTTGACTTATACCCTATGTATAAATATGTATCCTATGTTCCCCATAAAAAATGTATATGTATTAATGTAAAGAGGTGCACTGTATTGTTTTAGTTAAATGGCTAAAGCCGGTAAAATATTGTTCCTACTACCCAGTCGCCTTTACTTTTGATCCTGTATCGCTGGAACGAAGCCAACAGAAATAGACATTGTATTGGTTTTACCTCATTTGTTCGGCTTGAAATAAATACAAGGGCACATATCTGATAGCCAAAACTAATATTTTTCGTAATTAAACCGATACACATTATCTCAATTATGTTCCTTGCATGAATTTTGGGTGACTGTCGAATATAAGCGCTGTTATCTTTTGCCAATTATATACCCAAGATTCTGTGGAAGCTGGTTGAATAAACTCAACTGTTGACGGTAATGTGAAGTACGATCAGCTCATTTTTCCGTTCGTGTTTTGATCATCAAGTTATACCTAATTCCGTTACAACTGTGGTTAATACATTAATGTAGTTATTAATTGATTTGATATTTTAGACACTACGGAAAATGCAACTACGCAAGCACCTGACACTACCACCGTAAGCACGTCTACACTTACTATGCCTACCACTAGTGACGAATTTACCACTGGCGAAATGTCGACTGAACGTAGCACTACTACTGATACTAAAAGTGAACCCACATCAGATGTAACCCCAGACTATACATTGATTAGCGACACCACTTCAGAGGACACATCGTCTAGCATGTTTGGAAGGACTCTAGATCCCACTTATTCACGTAGCACACCTTTGGAAGATACAACACAACCACAAGGCACTACCACAGTAAGTTTGCCTAAAACTATACCGCAACTGAAACAATTTCCAATTGCAAAATATGGACTGAACGTAGATCTCCATTTCACGTAGCACACCTTCGAAAGATGCAACGCAAGGCACTGCCCGTAGGCAGGGGCGTAGCTAGACCTCTTTGCCAGGGTGGGCAAGGCTCCAAACACCCCCCAAGTTAATAAATAAATAGAGCGACGCGAGCAGAGTGACCACTGGCGTGGGGTCCAGGGGCCCGCTATAGGGTTTTAGGCATTTTTATACCACGAGGAGAAGCCTCCTTGCATACATTTGTAACGTTTTTATGTGAAAATTTTGCCATGTAAAAAATGTAAAGATTTGTTTTTAGAATTATCTGAAAGGAAACAAAAATGTAATGTAATGTGCTTACAATGTACACTAGTGGAAGTTTTGGATGAGAAAACGGACATTTTGATGAGAATCGGCCAAAATGGTGAGAATTTAATTTTCTCATTCTTTTGGATGAGAAACTTCCTGGTGTGTGTGTCAATCATTATTGTCTTATTAAAACTGGTGGGAATTGCTAATCCCCGATTATTATTTTCTCATCCAAAAGAATGAGAAAATTAAATTCTCACCATTTTGGCCGATTCTCATCAAAATGTCCGTTTTCTCATCCAAAACTTCCACTAGTGTAGGCATCATGATACTCTATGTACTGCTGGCTATCTTTTTTCTCGTGTTTTGTCTTAATTTGATTTGTCTGATGACCATGGTCACAAACCCCCCAACAATAAGGCTATCATACTAGCACGTGTTACTTTACGATATTTTAGTATAGGTTTTTTTTTTTTTTTTTTTTAAGTTATTAAGCATATATAAAGAATTTAAAAATCGATTTTTAAGAAAATTTATTTTCGGGTGCTAAATTTTTTCTTGAGAAAAAAGGCATTTTTGTGATTTTTCTTGTATTGACGACAACGTTAAAGATATTTTTGTTTTGATTCGTTTGTCAAAATGGAAACTCGGGTGGCTTTCAAAATAGAGTATCATGTGTCACGGCCATGATGATTAAGATAACAAAGTTTGAAATTGACGATAAAAATCCTCTTATTGCCATTTTATACCAAGAGAGATTTTCCAATTCAGAACAAAATATTTGAACCGTATTTTACGAAAAATTTGAATTTTAAGCTGTTGAAATCCCAAGTGGAATCAAATTTGGTTCATTCAGGTTGCATGAGATATGATATGCATAGAAATGATCAAAAATGTTGGTTTTCTAGCACTTTAGAGATATCATATTTTCAAATTACTGCAGATATCTAGTTTTGTCGATTGCGTAGGCCTATGCATTTTAAACATTTTGTATTGATAAATGATTGATTATCGATAATCGATAATCGATAATCGATTATCGATTATCGATTTTCCTCCATCACCCTCAACCACACACATATTACCCCCCCCCACCCGACCTAATCATCCTTAGCGACTGCGATTGAACATGACAGTCTGTGATCATCATTTGCTTGTTAGGTTTTAGAATTTAATTGAATATTGACAATTAATTGATCATTCATGGTCGGTTATCGACTGTTTATTCCCCCCCCCCCCCCTTCCCACCACCACCACCAACTCAAACACTGCTTTACAACGACATCTACCGGCGTGGCGTGTTAAATAAAGACTGTGATCACGAACACCTACACTAGTGGAAGTTTTGGATGAGAAAACGGACATTTTGATGAGAATCGGCCAAAATGGTGAGAATTTAATTTAATTTTCTCATTCTTTTGGATGAGAAACTTCCTGGTGTGTGTGTCAATCATTATTGTCTTATTAAAACTGGTGGGAATTGCTAATCCCCGATTATTATTTTCTCATCCAAAAGAATGAGAAAATTAAATTCTCACCATTTTGGCCGATTCTCATCAAAATGTCCGTTTTCTCATCCAAAACTTCCACTAGTGGTAAGAACAATACAATAACACAATATTACTGATATTCTTGAGTTGATTTAACAAGTTGTTACATTCACTATTACATTCACTTAAATTATTTCCCCCTTCTCCCCTTCGTTCTCTTTCCTTCTTCTTTACATTCTTCAATTTCTTCCCCTTTCTCTCATTCCTTCCCCCTTCCATTAAATTACTTTCCAATTACTTCCCCTTCTGTTCCTTAAGTTTCCATTCTTTCTCTTTCCGTCTTCTTCATATTCTTCAGTTTCTTCCCTTTCTCTCATTCCTTCCCCCTTCCATTACATTCACTTAAATTACTTCCCTTCAGATCACTTCCTTAAATTCCCCGTCCTTCCTATTCTTCAATTTCTTCCCCTTTCTTACACTCCTTCCCCCTGTGCATGAAATGCTTCCCTACAATTAACATGCAAGTCTTAAGCTTCCCTTTTGTTTTTTTATTTACTAGTATTCAGGTTTCCTCTCTGTTGCTTTTCATTCCCTCTTGACCCTTTCTTTCCCAAATTCCCTCTTCCTTTTATCTTCTTTCCTTTCCCCTTCTTTCTTTTTTTCCTTCTTTCTTTTTCCCTTTCTTTCCTTTCTTTTTCCTTTTTTCTTCCCCCTTTCCTTTCTCTTTTTTCACCTCTCGCTCCAAAATTTCCCGCCAGATTTTTCCAAGGTGGGCGATTCGCCCATGTCTAAAAGTACCGCTACTGAAACATTTCACAATCGCGAAATATCGACTGAACATAGCACTATATTCCCCACAACCAGTGACGTTCCAGAATCACCTTCTTCTATAGTGCAAAGCTAAACATCCGTATAGGCAAACTCGGTACTAAATTAAGTTTTGAGTTCCAATCGTCAACACATTCGTGTAATCAAATTTAACAAATAAAGTAACTATCCACGTACACTGTTGGACTTTTGATCATAAAATCTATACCCAGCAAATATCAAATTACAACCTTGGGCGAGAAGAATACTCAGCATTCTTATACAATGACACCATCTCAGATGTATCAATATTTAGCTTACCTCAATACCTTCCAAATCATTACGTCTGACAGCAGAAAATGTGAAAACAATGTTAGTAAACGTTCTTATTAAGGCAAGAGATCTGACAATAAATGAATGAATGCACCAAAGCATATGAATAACAAATACATAATTGTGTCGTCTTTTGTTGACCTTCCAGACACCTCTGCAGGAAGTGGTTGTTGGTGAGTTCTTTTACGAATGGGAAATGTCGAATTCAGAATATCCCCACCTTCCAGGGAATATGACGCGAGTGGAAAGCAGATACATAGGTAAGATTTGATAGAACTTTTCCTATAGTGTGTAAACATCGTATTTGGGCTTTTACTGTCTGTTCAATTAGCTTAGATTCTTGAATTTTTAAGATATTTGAAAAAATAAAAACTTGTGGCCAAAGTCATCAAAGAAAAGTGTTAGCATAGCCTAAGACCTAACGTGATTTATACTTTCCAAATTCCAATGTTCAATTTAAAACCCCATTTCTTTTCAATTTTGCTTCATTTTAGGCAGTTACTTGGGTCCACCGAAAGGGTTCGCGACCTTTGTACAAATCGAGTGGGACGGTCCATTCTCAACTTAGGGCATAGACCTTATCCAATTTAGCAAAACAATCTGTCCACCAATCTGTCCTGCCATTTCAATTGTTATACCGTTCCGGTTATTGGATAGGTTCTATAGGTGATGATGGTCCACCGGTTTTTGTTACACGAAATTATATGGCGCGATTACGTTTTATGCATAACATTATTCTGAGCATTATTTTTTTCCTAAACAATAACATTAAAATTATGGATTTCGTTCTTATTTTCAACTGGTTTACAATGTAAATTGAGTTTTGTTTAATACCACCATTCCTTCCCAAGAATATCAGCATTCGCCTGACATTTTTAGATTAGAGTCAGGCGGTAGCCGTGACCAGCAAGTTTTTTTTTAAAAAGACTGTTAAAGAAGACTAATAAGATGCTCCCTCGAGACTATATTTACACCTAACATTAAAACACTTGACTTCTATTGTTCTATGATATTTTTCCCTGGGTACAAAGTGTATCTAAAACCATGTTTAATGTTATTTAGAGTCCCACATGTAATATCTTGACAACTCATTAATTCAAAAAGGGATACCAATCCTACAGTCAACCATTGTTTAATAATAAACAAACACTTTTGCTTCATTTCACCCGGTATTTCATAGCGAAAATTAGTGGAAAATAATGCTGATCCAGAATTTTTGGACAAGGCAACAGCACTAGCGGGCAATCACCTACACACTACTTTTTCAGATTTACTTCCAATTATACCCTAGCATTTTCTGAGATACCCTACATAAAAATTCTGAGCCCCATTCGCCAAAAAATCAAGTTTTTCACAATTCTTTTGTTCTTTCCGGACGATGCACCCATTCATATAATAAATAATGTACTTCGACACAGCAATTTATATCAGAGTCCCGTAGCTCAATTGTTTCTGCGTTCGACTCCGGATCCGGGGATCCGAGTTCGAAACCCGATGACCAACTGTTTGTTTTTTCAATATTGTATTAAACAATAATTTTATTGTCATTAATCAAGGATAACACAATTTTAATCATCCAGTGCTATTGTGATATTATTTTTTTTATCAAAGCAAGATGTTTGATTCTCAGGTTTATTATTTATTATATTAAGGGCCTATTTAAAAAAAAAAAACCTATAGTGCAGCCGCTAGCAGAACAAATAATAAAAGAAATCTCTTTATTACTTTCTTTCTTTATTTAAATCTGAACAACACAACAATCTGAATAACACAAGAAACTAGATCAGGTTACCAATATTTTCTCATTTAAATAAAGTTCTGTCCTAAGTACCACGGGGCGATTCGCATGATAATAGGACAATTATAAAACATGTAATATGTACGAATGGTTGTTGAATCGATCTAGAGACCGGTCCCTCTGTCATCTTCAGCTATCGTAGAACTGTATTCCTACATGACTGTCATTTCAATTGTTATTCCGTTCCGGTTGGTTTGTTGCATACACTCTATAGGTGTGAAAAATTGTTCCACTAATATGGAAGGCCAGCAGGGACAAAAACGTATCCAAAAAGAGACAAACAAATATGAAAGGCCATTAAAGTCATACGTAAAGACAAATTAGCGGTAAAAATACACAAAGGCCTATTGAAAGGAGGGACTGTCCCCACCACAGACACACAGAACAACTTGGTACAGCCTATAGGAATGTGCAACAAGATTTTCCACAGGGCTGCAAAGAACCACAAGCCGCGAAATTTTGATAGCCAACAAGCTTAAGCTATTTAATTAACCCTCGATAGAGAGCAGGGCAGGGAAATTAAAATCACAAACCACGAAAGACCGCCAACAACCGCTGCTCAATAGGGATGTCAAACTAGATTGCCCCACATGGTTACAAAGAACCACAAACCGCGAATTTTGGATATCCACCTAAATTGCCCAGCGGGGCTACAAAGAAGTATGGTTATCCAACAAGCTTAAGCTATAAATAACACCCCCAGAGACTGCATGGCTTGAAGAATGAGGGAAATTAAAACCACAAATCGCGAAAGACCGCCAACAACAGCCGCTCAATAGGGATGTCAAACTATATTGCCCCGCAGGGCTACAAAGAACCACAAACCGCGAAATATGGATATCCAACCAGTTTAAAAGACAAATTAGCCACCGATAGAGGCCAGGGTAGAGAAATTAAAACCACAAACCACAAAAGAACGCCAAAAACCGCCGCTCACTAGAGATATCCAACTAGATTGGCCCGCAGGGCTACAAAGAACCACAAATCGCGAAATTTGGATATCCAACAAATTAAAAGCACAAACTGCGAAAGACAACCAACAACCGCCGCTCAATAGAGACATCCAGCTATATTGCCCCGCAGGGCTTCAAAAACCACACACTGTGAAGTACAGTTATCCAACAAGCTTAAACTATAAATTAACCCCCGATAGAGGGTAGGGCATAAAGAATGAGGGAAATCAAAACCACAAACCGCGAAAGACCGCCAACAACCGCCGCTTAATAGGAAAATCCAACTAGGTCTATAAATCTAAATAACTATCAACTGCGAAATTTGGATATCCAACTATATTGCCCCGCAGGGCTACAAAGAACCACACACCGCGAAGTATAGTTATCCAACAAGCTTAAACTATAAATTAACCCCCGATTGAGGGTAGGGCATGAAGAAAGAGGGAAATTAAAACTACAAACCGCGAAAGACCGCCAACAACCGCCGCTTAATAGGGAAATCCAACTAGATTGCCCCGCAGGGCAACAAAGAACTATCAACCGCGAAATTTGGATATCCAACTATATTGCCCCGCAGGGCTACAAAGAACCACACACCGCGAAGTATAGTTATCCAACGAGCTTAAACTATAAATTAACCCCCGATAGAGGGTAGGGCATGAAGAATGCGGGAAATTAAAACTACAAACCGCGAAAGACCGCCAACAACCGCCGCTTAATAGGGAAATCCAACAAGATTGCCCCGCAGGGCTACAAAAAACTATCAACCGCGAAATTTGGATATCCAACTAGATTGCCCGCAGGGCTACAAAAACCACAATCATTAAAGCGTAATTATCTTGCTAAGTCGTGGCACTTAGACGCTTCCGTAGTATAAGCCTTGCTACATAGTTTCAATTTGAAGTAAATCGGACTGACTCTGTGTCTCGCTGGCATCGTCAACATTGGGTATGTGTTGTTCATATTAACATTTTCTTAGTTGCCTTGAATAATTAAAGTATATTAAAATGTATATGTATCCCTATTAACATTACACTCACGCGAAAGCAGTGACCAGCAAGTTTTCAAAATAAACGGCTGATAAAGTTTTATTAAATTATTTACTGTCATAAATCAAGGATAACATAATTTCAAACATCTATTTTTCGTTTTATTCGTTTTATGGAGTACTTCGTAACCCGATGACTTTCCAAACTTAGAGCTGCTTGGCTACATTCATAAAAAGAAAGAAAATCCACCAAAAAACGTTGACAACGTAAAAAGAAAGCAGCAAGTTTAAAAGCCCCCACCTCGGCTCACTTTTTGAAACTTGGTCCCATTTTGAATATCAACAGCAAATCGGTGTTTTTAACGTTTAAACAATAGCATCATTGCCATTAACATGCCTAGTTGTTATTCGTTTAATTCAATCATTGGTCATGAACTTAATAATTATTATAAAACAAAACATATATAGGATATTGGCCAAGAACAACATAATAACCTTTCTGATCGTTCCAGAATGCTAACAACTTAATAATATCGAATCGGCACATTAAAGATACATAACACTTCTGGAAATGTTTTAAGTTGATAATTATGACAAAGATTAAATCAGTATCTTTTACAAATGGGACCAAGTTTCAAATAGTGAGCCGAGGTGGGGCTTTTTAAACTTGCTGCTTTCTTTACGTTGTCAACGTTTTTTTGGTGGATACAGTGACTTTACAAGAATTGTTTTCTGTAACCTGATTATTTTAAATAATATTTTCTTGTACAAAAGTCCTTTGTTTCACATTTTTTTCAGTTTGTATTCAACGAAAATAAATGTGTAGTTTTATAATAGGCCAATAGGCCTACACCTTCTCAGACCAATTCGCACAATAAATAAATAAATAAGTAAATAAATATTCAAAGTTTAGACCTAAAATAGAAGTCGTTACTCTGAGTTTCACGCCTAATGGCGATCGTCAGACGTATTTTTATACGCTCTCCATTCTTGGGATTGAGCACTCTATTCAAAAGGTAGTCTAACTATGAATATTTGTTGTTAAATAAATAAATAAATAAATAAATAAATAAATAAATAAATAAATAAATAAATAAATAAATAAATAAATAAATAAATACGCAAGGAATGTATTTATATAAGCTGGGCCTATTTTAGAAAACCTTAGTTCATAAATAATAACGTAATGTTTCAACAGTAGGGTTTCAACACAAATTAGGCATACTGGCAAATATTTTGCTGGACAATACTTCTTGATGCGGATGGTCGAATAAATACTATCTCTGCGCATTGTGCCATTCATCCCCATTGCTCTATGGATTGATTCAAAAAAGTTTATGGTACCCGACGTTTTACGGCTTTTTATAAAAATATCGCGGGAAAAGACCAACATTGAAAAGAAATGGGATTTTAAATTGAACTTTAGAATTTGAAAAGTATAAATCACGTTAGGTCTAAGGCTGTACTAACACTTTTCTTTGATGACTTTGACCACAATTTTGTATTTTTTCAAATATCTTAAACATTCAAGAATCTAAGCTAATTGAACAGACAGTAGACAATAATCTTACCACGTAATTGTGATATTAACATTATATTGCAGACACGGAAATATTTGCAGTCGAAGAACTGAGATCAAATTCCTGGAGTATTCATCTTACCAATAGTAACAAAACGTACGACATTATCATAATGTTCCCCGAAGATGGTTGGGAACAAGACGCAGGTATGTGCCGTAATTCATGGCGGTTTGCGGGGTATTTAAACGAAATATTATATTAACATTATTTGAAATTTTACACTACAGCTGATTCCAACGAACTTTGAGATTTGGAAAAGGTTAAAGGGCTTGGCCCTCAGTTATTGCCCAAAATATTTTTAAAAGTCATCAATTTCGAATCCAAAGCTCTGCAAATTTAAGAAGATCAAGTAAAAAGTGTATGCATTGAGTTCACTCTTATATTTCTTACTCTTTCATTGTCAGGATATCAGTTGGTGACATCAGTGTTTAAGTTGGATTTCCAACCCCTGACTTATGTCAGCGGGGTTGTTGGCAAGTTCGCATTTGGAAGTAGACTTCTCTCAATTACGATGTTTAATAGCAGCAAACACGTAGTCCCATACACGCCGGGAAAAGTTCTCAATATGACATTTAGTGTTCTACCGGTATGTTAAAAATATAATAATAATAACAATAATATCACACAGTAAATAAAGTTCTTAGTATCTGATCCAGAAAGTTCAGTTACTTGAGAACGTTTCAACAACACCTGTTGTCTTTATCAACACTTGATGAGTAGTGGCTGCTATTGGCAACCGACGCTAGATGTTGTTCCAGCATTGATCTTGGAGTTGCCAGTTGATTTTATTCCAAGGGATTTTTTTAGATCCCTGTTTCAGAAACTCATCTAAGACAACAGGTGTTTTTGAAACGTACATAAGTAAGTGAACTTTCTGGATCAGGTACTTTATCTACTGAGTTTACTCTACCGATCCTGATGAATTTGTTCAACAATAATATCACACATTAAACAATATATATAATTATGAATGACAAAATAAAATAAAATAATGATGAATTAAAAATAAAATTCTCATTGATAAATTAGTGAAATATAACAATACAAATTCAAAAAAGTATGTGATTAAATTGGGTAGGCTAGTTTTTGAAAGTAACACTCCATTCCATCCGCAGGTAGTTCTTTTGCTGGGAAGTTTGCGAATTAAATTCTGTGAAGCAAATTTCAGAATCCGATATGTAGTGTTCAGCGAGTTCTCCGTAATACATGCAATGATTATAACGGCGATGATACTTTAAAGATAAAAAGGAAACTATTCCTTTGTAGTGTTTACTCAATTAGAAAATGCTAATTATCACTGCTTATCAGTTTGCAGAGACACTGTTATATCAAGATTCCTTTCTTTATCACGAAAAAAGATACTGTACTTACATCTTTTACACCTTATCATTGCAGATAATGAGGACCAAAGAACCAAGAATCCCTGGTTGTTATTTCTTTTCGAACGAAAAGAACGGGTAATACTCAATAAAAACATATTGATTTGGCCATCACCTTGCTGAACCAATGGTGTACAATTTGGTAGGGTGGCGTGGTTGTATATTTCAAATTAGGTTTTGTATTTTTATCCGTAGACATTTACCTATGAAGTCTTTTGGATTTTTCTTTTCATTTTCTTATTGCGTAAATATACTCTGTTTTCTGACTAATAGCTCGAAAGAGTGTGGAACTTTGTATAGTGGAGGTGAGTAACAGATCAAGATAGACTTTGCGTTTACGTTTGTTGGAGACAACCAAATACAGAGGAATCAATACGAATGCTCAATCATGGCAAAACGTAAAACGTTTGCAGACAACACTTATAATTACGTACTTATTTCCCCTGGCACACTCTAATAAATTACCCTATCGGACTTGAACAAGGGACCTTTTAGTACTACTAGTAGTGAGCCATTTTTCCAATATTTATGTTACATGTTACCCAGCACGTTTCGTCTATAACGTTGTAATATAAAATGTACTGTTTTAATTCACAGTTGTGGCAATGATGGGTGTGAGGTTGCCGAGTTCAACGATTCTTACGTGACCTGTAAATGTGATCATATGACGACGTTTAGCGTATTAATGAGATACGAGGTGAGTGTACTGTTGATGTGTTGGTGAAACTAGGACTAACTTCTGTTAATTTGGCCTGCTTCTTTAATTGGACTACTTGTTTTTGCACCTTTCATACCGGCCGCCGCGCCATTGCCTAATACCCGTGTGGATGAGGATTACTATGTGGCACAACCAAACCGACGCGTCGTGACGATTATTGAACTAGTCTGACATTATCTTCAACATGATGCCTATTATAGGAAAAATGCTAATTAGGTGTGTTTTGTTAAGGGAAGGGGTATGAACGTTTGGACAGTATTTATTGTGGGACATTAGAGGACATCAGACCTATCGAATCGCATTCTGAATACGAAGAATGTCCTTCTGATATCAAATAATTTTGATTTTTTGAAATTCGCATTGTAATACACATTTTATGGCAAATCATTAAAATTGATATTTTTGATATTTAACAGTACTCGAAGTAAACTTTATAAATCTGATGATTTATATTTGAAGTGTATGTAGGTGGGATGAAAAGCCAACGATCAATTGAAAATTTTGACCTTTCTTATTGAAGCTATGGATTTTTTTTCCCAAAACACCAAAAAAAATTAGGTCCATTTGGGAAAAAAATCCATATCTTCAATATGAAATGTCAAAATTTTCAATTGATCGTCGGCTTTTCCTCCCAGCTACGTACACTTGAAGAATATATCATTAAATTTATAAAATTTACTTCGAGGACTATTATATCTCAAAAATGTGAAAAATATCAAATTTTATTAATTTGTCATAAAATTTGTATTATATCGTGATTTTCATAAAATGAAAATTATTTGATATCAGAAAGACATTCTTCGTAGTCAGAATGCAATTCGATAGGTCTGATGTGCTCTCATGTCCCACAAAAAATACTGTCGAAATGCTCAAAACGCTCATTCCAGTTCCCTTAAGGGAAGGTTGAATCGGCCATGCGTAACAGTACGACTTCAAGCCCCAACAGTGTCATAATTCTGTCCGCGTATACAATTTGAGCTAGCATGAAAAGCAACATAATGTATATTGTTCCAGTCTACCTACCCGGAGTTGATCCTGGTTAAGATGGTTATTCTATACAGACTGGTAGTGTTCTGCGTTTGCATAGATCAACGCCCCTGAATTATGCTACATGATTTATAAGCTGTGTTGCGAGCCAAAGTGTCCTACTGCTTACTGTATTGCGTAACGATCTTTTGCATTTACACTTTGTAAATTCGTGCCATTTTTTCTCGTCATTTATAGTTTTCATAATGTTATTAATTTATGATTTTTTTAACAGGACGAATTTCCCGAGTCTTATTCAAAAGCAGTGACAGTTTTGAACTACTTTGGTTATGTTCTGTCAGTGATAGCTCTTGGTTTTGCACTACTTACGATGTTTTTCTTTAGGTAATATTAATATAAATTTAAATGATTAATATAATTACATGAACTATTTCTAAGACATTAATTGATCAATACATTTTAAATAGACGTCGGAAAAGTTATGTAAAATTACATATATGGCAAATATTTGAATACATTGCGTAATAAATGTATAATATTTGGCTATTTATTCAAGCAGTTACCATATAAGTTACAGAGTTATGAACATATCTACCCTAGCTGTCGAGAAGGCTTGAAACTGATTCTTACGAATTTAAAAGACTTTTTACTATATGACATGTATCTTATCTGTCTACGGTATTAGATTATATTTCTCTTTATCAATTTTTATTATTAGGAAGGAATCTGTGTTTCGATCAGAACGAATGGTAATTCACATTCAGCTCATGATAGCCATGTTAGTGGCAATAGTGATACTAACTGTTAGTGACGTCGCAAAAAAGAATGCCGTAAGTTTAAAACACGATTTCAAAGCACTATCGTTAAAGTCCAGTGCAGGGAGGGGGGGTGACAAAGATTATGCAGCAAATGAAAATCGCTCAATTTTCAACCTCGATTTTCTCGAAATGCGTATTTTGCAAATACGTCAGTATGTGATGCGGCCGACGACTTGGTTCCGTCATTCCTTCACTTAGGCGCGATTCGTCCAAATAAAAATTTCAATAACTACGTCGGTGAGTAAGATTTACCATTAATTTTTGGTGGAAATTAAAGATAACCTGAAACATAATCACAAGCATACAAAAACTCAATTTGCTCAAAACTCTCGATTCGTCACTCTCCCGAATTCATAACGATAGTATAATGTACCGACTGATAGCATTAGCTGATATCGACTTAATATTTACCTGAAAATAATATTGAAGTCGTAAATTTAAGTGGGTGAAACGGTCTAAATGCTTCATTTTGTGACCTAATATCAATTTACCTTATTTTCAGGCATTATGTAAAACGGTAGCTGTTTTGCTTCATTGCTCATTCCTGTCTACGTTTGGATGGATGTGCGTGGAAGCCATACACTTATTCCGTATGATTGTCATAGTCTACGGAATGGAGAGAAATATGAAAATCGCTTATTTTGTCATCGGTTGGGGTAAGAAATAAAACGTGTTCTTTATGAGTGGTCATAAATACTTTGGCGGCGTGGTGGTGGTGAAAGGAGATGTTGGAGAACCTGCAACTTGCCCGTCACAAATACTGACCCCACCTTAGGCAAGATAAAAAAAGAGCAATCCCACTCGTTGAGAAGGAAACAATATAAGACCCGCCACTATATTAATGTATCTTAGCCTTATCCTCGCAATAGCAATGTATACGCAACCAACCCTGCTGTCAAAATCGTATATTTGTATATTGTTTTTATGAACATGTTTTATTATCACGTAACAAAAATCTTAACTGTGCAATATTATAGGAATTCCCGTCTTGACTACGACCGTGTCTGTTGCTGTTGGTCACAATTACTATGGATATCGTCAACAGTGAGTAAACATTTATACAATATCATTCATCTTTAACATCAACATCGCAGTCATCGTCGTCAGTCAGCATCGTCGTCGTAATCATCGTCGTAGTCATCGCTTCAAATGAATTCAACATTGTATTGTTTCAACGTATATACATGAGTTATTCAAATTAAACGTGCTTTCAAAAGTAAGCCGATGTTATCAAAGTAATCGTGGTAAAGTAAACGAACTAAATAATATTTGATTCTTCCGATTCATATAGATGCTGGCTATCCACGGAGCATGGATTAATTTGGGCATTTCTTGGTCCAGTCTTGTTCATAATAACGGTAAATATCCACTTATATGCAAGTTATACATTTCCTTATTCAGTAAATTCGTTTATAATAATGATCAAGCAAAGTTAGCCTCTTTCTTAGCAGACAAAAATACTCTTTAAAAATGTTTTGAACTGTTTTCAAACGTGTAAATAACACAAACATTGGGGTTAGTAAAAGATTTTTAAAACGTTTTTATATGAAAAGCCGGAATTTTAAGATGTAGTCACATATCATTGTATATTAGTATGTTTTTCAATTAACATTTAAATAACATTGCAATGATTGTGGCAATTGGTCACAGATAGTTTGGAAATTGTATAAAACGTTTTGTAGCCTTTACTTGACCCGACATTTACTCATTTGCTGGCTACCTTGGTCAAGGATTCGACAGGCACCGGGACAAGCACCAAAAACAAACCATCGTTGGGTTTGTTATTTCATATTATCTGTTCCTACAGCCTTAATTTATTCAATCATTATTTGTAGAATTAAGCAAAGCGTGTGTCGCATATGTCACATGCATTAATTCTGCCTGTCCCGTAGCAAACTACCCTTCAAATATGACAGGTGGACTGGTGTCTAGCTAAGACGCTGGCTAAGACTAATTTCAATTAATATATCTTCACTAATCTATATTGTCTTATTTTAGACCAACCTTGTGGTTCTCGTTATTGTCATCGTCAAAACGGTTAAAGCTGCTACTACAACTCCTAACCATGAGAATCTTGCCTTGGTCAAGTAAGTAGACATTATGCAACCCTGAATTTGGAGTAAACAAAGCAACTGTTTAACAGCTACTACGTCAAGATTGTAAAATATTTGGAACGTTGATTTTAGTATTTTTTTATATGGACGGTCTTTGAACACAATATAAAAAAATCCATTTTTTATTCGCTTTTGAATAATTTATTATTAACGGGTTGCTTAAATAGTGAAGGGTATGGGAACTGTAAGAGTTTCTAGTTCGGGTTTTATCTTTTGTAATAATACAACATTACTACTTTAACATCACTTATATCATTTAAGTGAACATGCTGAGATCATCTGTCACTTTGATGTATCGTTATACTTAGGCATTAATGTTGACCTTTGACATGTATTTTTCAGAGTTGGTTTACGAGGTGTCTTTATGCTACTGCCAATGCTTGGGATTGGTTGGATTGTAGGCTTGGCTGGAAATTACAACAAATATTTGACTTACATGTTTGACATTCTTAGCAGTTTGCAGGTATGCAAAAAGCATATAAACGCATCTATAAGTATGGCGGTAAACCTACTCATTTATTATATTAAAGGACATGTGTGTTTTTAGATTATTAGATCTCTGAATTATCAGCCATTGGTCCTAAAAGATAAAATAACAAGGGACCAAACATAAAGTAAACAATAACCAAATTATAGGGCATCAAGGTACATTAATTAATCTACATAATTTGATTGCTACCCAGCAAACACAAAACGTTTTCGACATCATTCGCAAAAGGTTATAAAAGGTTGTCAGAAAATGTTTAAATGTCGGGTTATATAAAGGGTATATCAAGGGTATAAAACGTTTTCATAACATTTAAAAACATTTTTTTATAATCTACTGCCCAACAAATACAAAATGTTTTACAGAAAACGTTTAAATGTCGGGTTGTATAAAGGGTATAAAAACGTTTTAATAACATTCCAAAAACATTTTTGAAAACTTGATACATAAGATTTTAAACATAATGTTATTTTGGGGTTGAACAAATATTTTGCGAAAAATGTTTGCCCAAAATATTTGCAATAACGTTTTTAAAACGTTTTTGTGTTTGCTGGGTAGTTAAATAGTGAAGATGCCGCGTAGAGCAAAAGTGGGGTCATTTTATTGTAATTTATCCCTGAACAATGAAGGGAGTGGGGATGGGAGGGATATCCTAATGTTTTTCATCCAGCATAAAAAACCCGGGGTAGGGTTGACTATCATATATGACCATATATGGGGTTAGTGAAGCCCATAGTAGGTTTTTACAACATTAAAATTCAAGATTTTGCTCTTGTGAAAGTATTTCAATACATATCGACTTGAATTTTCATTTCCTTTCATATTTCGTTGAAAATCGTACGTTCGTAGATTTTTTGACTAACACATTTTGCTTATACTTTTGTACATAGCTAGAATATACCCATTTTGCGAGGGCTTGCTCAGGTTATGATGTCAACGCGACATTATTTGTACTTATTTTGGTATTACTGCATAGCTATAACTGGTACCAAGTATAACAGTATGTATCGTTTAAAATTAAGGGGTTGCCGCAACTAAGGATAAAGCAACACACAACGAAAGAACATTTTGAAAAATGATCAAAGATAATACTCCTGCTTCATATCGTTAATAATTATTGTTATACTTTCTCTGAATTATTTTCAGGGTGTCTACCTTGTAACGGTGATATGTGTGGTGAATTCAGAGGTAATCTAATTTTATGATTAAGATCTTTTTTTGATATAAGGAAACAATTGAGGTTTGTTGGTTGCTTGGACTTAACGGTGCATGTCAGTATCTTAGACAATTCGAGCCACGGACAGAAATAGGCAATCCGCAAATAACTAATATGCATACACAAAGGTTCGATTTCAAAAAAGTTAAAATGAAAAGTTTTCAAAAAGTCGAAATTGGTTGTATTTGCCTATTAGAATATGGACTTTTGTAGTGTTTGCATAAATTATTTGCAGGTTTAGTATCTCTGTTCAGCGCATTGAGGCCTGGCATAATGCGCTATATAAATTGCTTTATTTTTTTTTTTATTTTAAAAGGTCTTTTCCAAATATGCCAGCACGCACGCCACGCAAATTTGTACACCCACGCAAATTGCCAAACATTTGTGGAGCCACATTAGTTGTACGCGTTCCTAGTTTCTAATGATCAAAAATGTCCCTTTGCCACAATTATGCTTGTTGTCGCGTGTCGTAAAAAGAGCAAAGCAAACACCAAGAAAATCCGTAGTGATTTAGTGACACTGCGCATGACTAGACCCTTACATCTAATTTACAGATTGTCGCCCTAAACAAAGCACAATACAACTGTGCATCCCTGGGTAACTCCCTCAGTAACTCATGTTTAGCGGGGAACGTTCTTTAATACAGGATAATTCACGTTTGTCCAATTTCTCTTTCTAAGAGTGCAGCCTAGCAAAACTCGAGCAGAGATTAGCTTACCGATTGAGCTAGCTTAAAATCTACGATGCCAATAGCTTGAATTTAAAGCACAGTAACAAATGCAACAAACTCAAAGGCTTACAAAATATATTATCGTAACTTTTCCCTTGTACTGAGAGCAAGTAACATTTTTCTAGTATATTGATGCTCTTTCGTGTTTTTTTCTTTAGGTTCGCAACAGCATTCTAAAGCAGTGGCGGCGTCTGCTAACGAACAAAGTAGAAGATGTACCACGGGTAGGTATTGGACCCAGAACAAGTCATTTTTTCCCCATTTCACCTGATGGTAAAATACTGCACCAGGTTCCTCTTGCTTGTCGTCTCGTAAAGTTGCGCAAAAAGGTATATGGGGGGGGGTCGGTGGGGTGGATAGGGGTGTGTTTGTGTGTGGTGTGTGTGGGGATATTTATACACATTTCATTTTATTGATTGTTATCTTTCTAATACATTTTTCAGACAATGGCCCATGAAATGTCGCGAACAAACAGCAACGAAAGGGCAAGAACGGCTAATGATGACCCCGAACAAGGATCGACCAGTTTTTCTGGTGCGGCTAAAAATAGACTCGTCAACGTTACAGATGGCACTAATGACATTGCTCATGACGCAAGTACCGCGACTAATAACGACAATATTGCTACTAATGTCACCAATAACGATGCCCATGGCGCCACGGAGGCGACTAATATCAACACTAAAGATAACACTGATATCGATACTGAAGACGCCAATCGCACTACTAATAATGACAATATTGCTACTAATATCACCAATAACGATGCCCATGGCGCCACGGAGGCGACTAATATCAACACTAAAGATAACACTGATAATAATGTCAATGATGCTACTAATGTCACCAATAACGATGCCGATGGCGCCACTGATGCGACTAATATTAACACTAAAGATAACACTAATATCAATGCTGAAGACGCCAATCGCACAACTAATAACGACAATAATGCTACTAATGTCACCAATAACGATGCCGATGGAGCTACTGAGGCGACTAATAGTAACACTACAGATAACACTAATATCGATACTAAAGACGGCGATCGCACGACTAAGAATGGCAATAATGCTACTAATGACACCAATAACGATGCCGATGGCGCTACTCAGGCGACTAATAGTAACACTAAAGATAACACTAATATCGATACTGAAGACGCCAATCGCTAATAACTCGCTCAGTTCATTATGAAGTTTTGTCATTAGGCTCACTTTGTACATTATGAGGTTTTATCACGGGGCTCACTTTGTAAATTTAGTTTAATTTGGTAAAATTTACATAATAGGTTAATACCACCCATGAGCTAAGTTCTATTGTGTGACTTAATGAGTTAGATAAATTTGATATATTTGACGTTTGCTTCTATCTGGTTGTTTTTAATATTTTATTACGTGTATTTTCACCACATGTTAATTAAAGTTGTATTTTATGACACTGGCCGCTGTAATAGTAAAACTTATCTGTAGGGTAACGCTGAATATATACTAGATCGCTAAGCGATTGCGATTCATCGCTTTGACCAGCGATGGGCAATAGCTGAGTTTTGCGATTCGTCACTCCTCAGCAAACACAAAACGTTTTCAGTATCATTTGTAAAAAGTTGTAAAAAGGTTGTCAGAAAACGTTTAAATGTAAGTTATATAAAGAGTATATTAATTAAGGGTATAAAACGTTTTCATAACATTATATAAAACATCTGTTCATACTCTGTTTCCCAGCAAACACAAAATGTTTTACAGAAAACGTTTATATGTCGGGTTATATAAAGGGTATAAAAACGTTTTAATAACATTCCAAAAACATTTTTATAAACTTGATAAAAAACATTCTAAAGAGAATGTTATTTTGGAGTTGGTACATTCACGTGACAAGCGACATCAACTTGTAGTGATTGACGCTCTGAAAACGGAATTAAACATTTTATATGCGTGAGAATCGCTGTTCAGCAAAAGAGATCGAGTATAAATTCAGCTTTACCCTGTATGGTTTCCATAAAAATATAAATAGATAACTAAATATGAAACATATAAGCCATTGTGACCAAATATTATTATTGTATACATATTTGTAAAGGTATCAATAATGTATAGAGTGTGGAGTATTAATTGATCAACATTTTTGATCAAAATATGACATAAAATGCCTTCGGATTAAGATGCTGCTTAATGTCTAAAAAAACAAATTATCAAAATTATTATAAAAACGAAGCTTTATTGGCATCATTATATTTAGAATATGAATTATTACGTCCCTTGATACTGTTGTAGTTGTTGTTAATGTTTTAATTCATTGAATACCGTATGTACATTTGTGATATAATATGTGAAAAACCTTCATATGGTGACATTCTTTGAGTTGTGTAGACATAAAACATAGACATTTAAAACGTTTTTTCAAATCGTTTTATGATAAAAAAATGATAAAAAAAACATTAGGAAATAGTTTTAGCTTTGTTATCTGTATACAACAAATTGGATAATGCGACATTGTGAAGGGTTTTCACAAACCACATCACATTTGATAAGGCAATCATTAATAATCCAAATAGTCCAAAATAAATTGTATTGATATACTAGTAATGATCGTTTAGTGGAACCCTATTTACTTATATATTTTCATCTTACCCCCCCCTCGCCTCCCTTCGTAACACGAAGTACAAAAGTCTGTTGTGACCATTTGGTGTTAGTATTAAACTTACAACTACAGCAATTTAACGTTTAAAAACGTTAAATTGCTGTTAATATTAGGCGAGATGTACAAAAGCTATAAATGTTATGTGATAATTGTAAATATTTACGTGGAAGGAAGACATATTGGAGATATTTACCTTTCAAAGAAAAAAACGAAACAATTATGAGTCAATTAGCTTTAGTCTCTTACTGGTGAAAATTGTAATAGTCCATTGAACAACCGTTATAATATCCATCTTATGCAGGTAGTTGACAAATGACTGATAGGGAATGCTCAAGGTTACCTAAAACTACATGTCCTATGTTAACACCCACCGTGTATAAGCAGCAAAGTCAAGCTAGCTCAGGTTTAAATCTCTACCAAAACAGGGTGTCGTCACACGAAGAAAAAGAACTTTTCAGTATCAAGGTGTTATAGCTTGGAATGAGATGCCACAACATAAGATTAATGAATAACAGTTCGAACTTTAACTTACAATTTTAATATTGTTGTAATTTATATGAGAAATGTATATATAGTGAACCAATTTTTTATTTAGATGACTTTTGATAACCTTTAATCAGTGTGTAAAATTCAGCCAAAAAAGCAAACCAGTCTGCAGTACCGCCCGCTCCTGAATGTAACATGTCCGGCCAGAAAGTAACCCGTCCATATATTTAATATGGAACTTTGGTTTTGTTGTACCAGTGCGCGGGCGCTGTCTTAGTGTGTAGTTATCAGTGGACAGAATTTCCAAGGTAGACATATCGCGTATCGTCCAGCTGAACCACTACCGAAACGACTGTAACGAGACATGTGCGCATGAAGCGCACAAAAATGTGCAATTTTAATACTGAAATGGGCCGAAATAAGAAGGACAACAATATGACCTACCGTAAAACCCCGTCTACAAGCATATATGGGTTTGTTTTTTATGAAAGCTTAACTAATAATAATTAGGCGTACATATACCAATACAATACTTAGATTGATCTTACAATAATACTTGTTTTTATATGCTTGAATCTGTAATTTATTTGTTCAAACTCCATAATGGCGCCTGGAATAATTTAGTTTTCATCAGAAGCACTTTATATGCTTGTAGACGGGGTTTTACGGTATAACATAGCCCCTGAACGCAAGGTAAACAACATCACAAATTTCAGTGGTCAATTTATCCTGTTATTTCGGTTGTTTAGGAAACGATCACGTCCAAAGACCAAGTTGTCCGTATCGGACATGCGGAAGACCTCTATTGTACACACTGCTTTTAGATATATTTGATGTATTTGATGTTTGTTTATATCTGGTTGTTTGGTTTTAATAATTATTTTGATATGTGTAATTCTAACAATTGTCATGTACATTGTATTCTATGACACAGGGCTCCTGCAATATGGTAGCACTGTATTTTAAAGTAAATACATAATAAAAATAACTAAATAATAGTCCATTGCGACCATTGGATTTGAGTACATTGATAAATTTTAACGAAAAAAATGGGTGAAAAATGCTTAATTAAAAAAATCATAAAAACCCCGATTTTCTGTGATATTTCTGGAGAATTTGATCAAAACTCTATAAAATATAAAAATCCGGTCCTAGATACGTATATGTAGTTTGTAAAAATTAATAAAAAAAATTGTTTACTCAAGGATTTTTTGTTATGGGGTCCGAAAATATTTGTGCCAAAAAACCGCTTGGGGGATTTTCTCCAAAAAAAAAAGAGCCCTTTTGTCCAAGTTTGACCTCACAGATGGATTCATCAAGACTTTGCCATTTTAAATATGTATACCTTTTTTAATACTTTATTTACTTCAGACCAAAAAGTTTCCATAATTCCAGGGTTAAGACCACCCTTAATATGTGTAACTCTAGTATTATTATGTATACATTGTATTATATGACACAGAGCTACTGCAATAACATATTTTATCTGAAGGGAAACCCTATATAAATGTGGTTTTAATAAAGTAATACATAATAAAAGTAAATAAATAAATAAATAATAGTCAATTGTGACCATTGAATGTAAGTACATTTTAAACCTCAACTGTTTAACCGTTATTGCTGTAAATAATTATAAAACATGCATATAAGATGTAGAGGTGCTGTGATGTGACGTGATTACTGTCTGTTCAATTAGCTTAGATTCTTGAATTTTTAAGATATTTGAAAAAATAGAAAATTGTGGTCAAAGTCATCAAAGAAAAGTGTTAGCACAGCCTTAGACCTAACGTGATTTATACTTTTCAAATTCTAAAGTTCAATTTAGAACCCCATTTCTTTTCAATTTTGGTCTTTTCCCGCGATATTTGTATAAAAAGCCGTAGAACGTCGGGTACCATAAACTTGTTTGAATCAATCCATTTTGAGCAATGGGGACGAATGCCATGCGCTGAGATGGTATTTATTCGACCATCCGCTTCAGGAAGTATTGTCCAGCAAAATAGCTATATAATTTATTTATTTAATTAACTAATTAATGAATGAATGAATGAATGAATTCATTCATTCATTCATTCATTCATTCATTCATTCATTCATTCATTCATTATTCATTCATTCATTCATTATTTATTTATTTATTTATTTATTTATTTATTTATTTATTTATTTATTTATTTATTTATTTATTTATTTATTTATTTATTTATTTATTTATTTGTTGTACGAATGAGTCTGAGAAGGTGTAGGCCTATAGGCATACTATAAAACCACACATTTATTTTCAATTTGTTATTTCGTTTTGTTTGTATGAGAAGGACATTTGGAAACAAAAGAACTTTTGTACAAGAAAATATTATTTAAAACAATCAGGTTACAGAAAACAATTCTTGTAAAGTCACTGTATCTGAAAATGTTAAGCAAAAGCTGATATTCTTGGGAAGAAATGATGGTATTAAACAAAACTCAATTTACATTGTAAACCAGTTGAAATAAGAACGAAATCCATAATTTTAATGTCATTGTTTAATAAAAGAATAATGCGCAGAATAATGTTATGCATAAAACGTAATCGCGCCATATAATTTCGTGTAACAAAAACCGGTGGACCATCATCACCTATAGAACCTATCCAATAACAGGAACGGTATAACAATTGGAATGGCAGGACAGATTGGTGGACAGATTGTTTTGCTAAATTGGATAAGGTCTATGCCCTAAGTTGAGAATGGACCGTCCCACTCGATTTGTAAAAAGGTCGCGAACCCGTTTGGGGGACCCAAGTAACTGCCTAAAATGAGGCAAAATTGAAAAGAAATGGGGTTTTAAATGGGGAATTTGAAAAGTATAAATCACATTAGGTCTAAGGCTGTGCTAACACTTTTCTTTGATGACTTTGGCCACAATTGTTTATTTTTTTAAATATCTTAAAAAATTCAAGAATCTAAGCTAATTGAACAGACAGTAGTGTTTGTGACGCGAAAAGTTTTAATTAGAACGTCTGAAAAAGAAAGAAAGAATAATGGAAGCACGCGAGAAAATGACCAAAGCAAAGAAAGTAAAGATGGGTAGAAATAAAGACAAACTGGATTTCGTCAAATGAAACGATGTAACAAAGGAAAATAAATGTGTTTTACTACAGTGCAACAGAGCATAAATGCCCAAAACTGAATTTTGGACATATTGACACATACTTTAAACTCTAGATTAAAGTGAAAGATGTCACTTACAACATATTTTGATCAAACTCTGATCTTTAATAAGGTTGCAAAATTTGACACGTTTTCGTTCATTTTCATATAATTAGCATAATAAAAAGAAATGTATGAAAACATTTTTCGTCAAAAGTAAATATGTTATAAAAATCAAACTTACAGGAAAAATTGACTCTTGTCAAATCCTACAATTCTGTCAGAGAAAAATTGCATATTTGTATTTATTTTTTTAATTAATGGACATAATATTGATTAATTAATTTGCGATAATAAATATTTTTTTTATGATTTACCATAATTCCAAACATGTCAAGCAATATGTCAAATTAAAGCTAATGAAATGCTTTATAGATTTGTCAGAGCACCTTTTGCAAAATGCATTTAGTATTTTAGTTACAAAATTCCAAACATTATATTCCAATTTTTGGCTATACACGCACAGGAGCTGTTCTTTTAAAATCCGCGCCTAATCAATGAGGAGTCTTTCATCCTATTGTCAAAGTACTGTGTTCCTGCAGCATTATGGAGTGACCAGGTCCTTGAGTGTGATGGTTTTGTAGCAGATGACAGTGCTCATTCAAGCCTATCAAGGCCATTTAGTAGCAACTTGCTGAATGGCTGGGCATTATCAGCTATCAAAGAGGTGCCTTATGCAGCTGCCAATCACAGTAGAGGTTTGATAACATTTTGTTAAAAACCCAAAAGTGATATAAGGACAAAACTGTGCATGTTGGTACTTGATTGTTAGGATTCTTTTATGTTGAAAACCCCATGCAGTAGTATTTTTTATGTGTAGTGTATATTGTTCATGAATTATATAGCTTTGAAATTTTGGGCATTAATGCTCTGTTGCACTGTAGCAGAGGTATAATATTCATTGTAATGCTGACAATAAATTATTATATCTGTCACAGTGAATTGGTTTCAGGTTACTACCAAAGGCACAGTCAGGATTTATCCTGCAAAGGATCTGTATTTCTTCAAGAACAAACTTAATTTTAAACACTTTTGTTTTTGATAATTTAAGATATTCCGCTGAAAGGCTCTTATGGGGATTAGCTACACCTTTAGTTTTAGCAATGTGTATTTAATATTAATAAATTGATTTTATAGGAATTTAGTCAAAAAAATCCAATAACCGATTTATATTTCCATTCTGTTCTTGAGTTAAGACAAATAATACATTCTAAACAAAATTTTGGATGTTTTCTCCATTTCGAGATAAATCGTGCAATATGGCGGTAGTGAAACCCTTGAAGCGTGGGATATACTTTTATAGAACTCATACCAATTCTTGAAATGGTAGCTTTATTTGCATCAATACCGTAGAAACCCGTCTATAAGGAATAGTAGCGACTGTGATGATAGCATATTTCACGCTAGCGCCCTCCACAATATTATATCATTATGGAATTTGAGCAAATCATTTACCGACACAAGCAGGTATACAATGTATTATTTTATCTTTATTTCGCATCTCACGAGCATAGCTCACTTGGCAAGGCATAAGACTTTGGTTCTTTAGATCGGAAGATGGTGAGTTCTTTTATAAACAAAATATTGTTCAAACTTTTCATTTCTATTTTCTTGCATTTTCTAAAGACTCCTTTCGTGATCATTTTTTTTTCATATTTAGTTTAATTTATTCTATTGTTTTTCTTTTCTTTTTCTTTTCTTTGTCTTTTTTTCTTGTTTAATTTTATTTTTTCTTTATTTTTCTTTGATTCATATAATATTGGCAGGATAAGGAGAGGAGGGAACTAAAGACCCATTCAGTGATTTGCTCATCCGGACGATCGTAAAAAATCATCAAAATTCACCTTTGTTATTGTCATAGATGTGGTAACATAGCCTGCTAGTGGTTCAGCAGAAAACCGTGTGACACATAATATACATTTGGCTACATTTTATTATACGATAAATACGAATTTATTAAACATGGTAACAAATCTAGCAGATCGGTTATACGATGGAACTGGTAGGCATAGGCCTATTATAAATTCGGGATATTAAATATCTTCTTGACGAGACAGATCTGCGCGTGTGGTCAAAGACGATTCCTTACTAGCCACAGACCGTCCGCTGGAATTAGTTGAACATGAACCATTCGCTATGGCTGTTGGTCGGACCTCTCATCTATCCACATCGATTGTGACCTATAATCCCCGACATTGCCCCGATGAACTCACATCCTCCTGTTTTATTCAATACGCTGGCGAAGTTACGTAATAATCGGATTAACTACCATAGCAATAGGTGAAAACAATTTTTGAATATACCGCGTTCAGGCGGTACCTCTTCATTGAACCATATCATGCTGCACCTGTAAGATTAGTATCTTTGAAAAGACCAGTATTGTATTCAATCTATGATTGCAGACATACACAGTACAGGTGATGAGTGTAACCTGCTTGTAGCGCAGCGCGATATGTTCAAAATTGTTTTCACCTATTGCTATGGTAATTAATCCGATTAATTACGTAACTTCACCAGCGTATAATGGCCGAATAAATTCTGACCATCACTTGGCTTGTTGGATTCGTCTATACTACAATTCGCTGTCGAAGTGACGTAATAATCGCAATAACTACCATCAAGCAGATTGCACTAATCACCCGCGTATGTCACCAAACATAGATTGAATACCACTCTTTTCATAAATACTAATCTTACATGGCGAGTGATTAGCATTTCTTTGACAACTATGGTTCAATGCATAGGTGCCACGTGAACGATGAAGTGCAGGGCTATATATTCGAAATTGTATTCATCAATTGCTATGGTAGTTAATCCGATTAATTACGCCACATCGACAGCGAATAGCCTATGAGTATGGGTTCAAGTGGAACAAAAAATAGTGTATGTCCATTGCTAGCTATGATAATTAATCATGTTAGTGTTTGCATCACTACTTCGGTGAAGACAAGAGAAGTGTGCCTTCTCTACCAACGCCTGTGATATAACAGGTGCAAGCGAAACAAAATTGAATGACCAGAATAGTTTCCTTTGTCAGATGAATTGATTGAAGTTTTTGAAGACACTCTATTCTTGATGGGACAATAGATTCAAATATGGAATAATTATTATTCCTCATCTATTTTTTTTATTGAAAAAACTGCAATTGTGGCAACAGAACAATATTTATTTTGATTTCATTTCAAGTAGAAACAAAATCGTGCTTAAGCCAAAAACGCACCCTACCTACCATTCCTCAAGAATTGGGATGGCACAAAGGTGCAACATAGGTTTTTATTGCAAAGACGAGGACAGACAAGTAGTTACAACACATCTGTCTAACCGTGGGTTTCGCTTTTATTTAGAATAAATGCTTTACTAGTTTCTATAAAACCACAAAATTACTAAAAAACTATAAAAAAAAAACTAAAAAAAATATAAAAAAAAAACACACCTAAAATTAAAAGTAGAAAGGTAGATTTGAAGAAAGATAAAAAGAACATGTCAAAAGTTAAAATTAAACGAGAATGAAAAAACGGAACCGGTGCCCGGACAATGCTCTCTTCAGCATCTCTTCAGTTCCAAAGTCTGACGCTCTATCAATTGAGCTATACGATCCTGATATACGAAACAGTCGTTATTATGTCAATACAATTGATTGGTGTTACAACATACTTAGATGGAATGCATAGCCACCCAGTGCCAGTATATATTTGCTCAAACTCCAAATACAAAAAGCAACCAATTTTATTGAGGGCGTTTCTTAGGTATATCCTTGTAGACGGGGTTTTACGGTATTTGAGTACCGCTAGGTCATGCTCCCGTTTGATACACCTTCATAAGTCTGATGTAAAAATGGTATTATGGGAATATACGCAGTTTGTAAAGCGATGTGAGTGTAGTGGTGTGATTATATAAATGTAGATGTAAATATTAAACAGTTATTGTATTTATATTTGTAATAGTAATAGTAGCAACAAGTGCTATAATGTACAGTGGTATACGGCCCACTAAGGATATAATGTAGGATTTGTAGGATTGCAGATGAATAATTCAAAAATTTTTGCTTGAAAAATCCATTGAAAAAGTACTCACCATTTTACCCTTTGCCATCTGGCCTGTCGGCTTGATCACAACAAGCCGTTTCGCGGGAAAAACAGTGGACCAAGTCACCTGTGATCAAGCCGTCAGCCCAGATGGCTAAAGCTAAAGAAGTGAGTACTTTTTCAATGGATTTTTCAGGCAAAAATGTTTGAATAGTCAACTAAGGTAATTTGTGAAATTTGCAGCTTTTTGAGAATTTATCAGCATTGACAAATATAACATAAAAGCCTGTGAATTTAGATGTTATAAAAAAGCAAAAACCTTTAAAATGGTTATCAAGTCTATAACTAAAAACCCACATTATTGGCACTGTCCTTGGCATGTGTAGAATCTAAATTATTTATGTTACATCAAGAATAATAATATTGTAACGTTTGATGATAAGGACACCCCAATGTTTTTCATAATTCTAATTCTGATAACTCGATTGTGTACTTTAATCACTTTTGAGACTCGTACATGGTGTACATTATACATAAAATACAATGGAAAGTTGGTGTTCATTTAAAAATGTATGCACTTTGTTGCCTCAGTAGAATTAAATGCATTTATATGCATAATGTTAATTTTATGCTTTAACTTTCTATAACTATAGTTGGCTAGTTAATCTTAATAAACTTAGTAATTAAGGATTTAACAAAGTTTTAATTACTGCAGTGGATATATATAATAGGCTTTAAATGTTGCATGCATGAAAAAAGGAATCTCATCTGTCATTTTAGATCTTTTAAATTGTTCTATCTTTGAAATATCTATAAAATAAATCTTCTCAAAGGAAATTATTATTACAGTCAAAGGATTTAATCTGATGACATATTGATCTCTGGCTATTGTAAAATAGTTAATTGATGTAGGTTACAATACAAATTATTTACTGTATATTCATTTTTGGAACACCCTATATGGGAATTGGATATTTATGGGATATTATAGCAATTCTTTAAACTATTTTGAATATATTTTCCAAATTAATGGCACTTAGTGAAATTTTGCATTAAATTAAAGAATTTAAATTTTAACTGTTTCACACCCTGTATTACACAATGTGCTTAACAAATATACTTAACAAATATACTTAAACTGTTCTTAACCAAGAACAGTTTCTTCTATCATCGTTGGTGCACTCTATTTCCCCGATGAAAACCAAGATATAATGATGCTTATGCTCAATCATATTCGAGATACTTTGGATCTCATGCGTGTTTTAAAAATATCCTGACGCAGGCGTTTGTATCATAGGGGATATGAACAAACCTGATGTCTCTCAACTTTGTCTCTCAACATAGTCCAAGTTGTCGACAAACCAACAAGAGGGAATAGCATTTTGAACAAAATAATAACAAATTTTGCTCAATTTTATTCAACCCCTTTGATTGAAACACCCATAGGAAAGAGCGACCACTCAACAGTTGCATGGTTCCCCAAACCTAACCATAGTATTAAGCATACTAACGCGACTATGACCAGAACTGTCCGACCAATCAAAGACTCGGGCATTCGTTCTTTCGGTTCCTGGATATCAAGTCACGATTGGAGTGAAGTTTATGAGCAAAACAAATCGCAGGATTGTACAAATGCCTTTTATAACACTCTGAATGAACAGATGGACTTGCATTTTCCTACACGGCAAGTAAAACATCATGTCACAGATAAGCCGTGGATATCTTCGAAAACAAAGGAATTAATCAAAAGACGTCAAGAAGTTTTTGATCACACTAGACCTCCAATTTGGAGATATTACAGGAGGAACAAAGTTCAGTGTTCCATTGCTATTGATAAGAAAGACTATTACCATGATAGAGTTCAAAGGCATAAAAAGTATAGCCCTGCTGAGTGGTACCGTCAGATACGTGTTATAACAACCAATAACACTGGCCAAGCACCATTGAGCCTCCAGCAGGTACCGACCCTTCTGATCCTAAAGCTGTGGCCAACAGTATAAATGATCATTTTGTTTCGCTCGGTCAGCACATAAGCTCGTTGAACATTTCTGGCTTACCCACTTATCCTCCTGCCCCAGAAGCCCTTCCTGAAATATATCCCTGGGAAGTCAATTCGAAGTTGTCTAAAATCGGCAGTAAAAAAGCGAGGGGACCAGATGAAATCTCATCTAAGCTGATCCGTGAGTTCTCAGTTAAACTCAGTGATCCACTGTGTCATATTTTAAATAAATCTTTTCAAGAAGGGTCGGTGCCATCGCAATGGAAACGTGCTGTGGTTGTGCCTTTGCCTAAAAGTAAACCAGCTACGTGGAACCAGCTTAGACCGGTCTCGTTGACTGATCACTTTTCTAAAGTGGCCGAGTGTTTTGTTACATATTGGATGGTGGATGACATAGAACCACAAATCGATCATGGGCAATTCGGCAGCAGAAAAGAAAAATCCACGAACCATTATTTGGTTAAGTTAGTCGACTTCATCCTTAAACACCTTGAGCAATTTAAAAGTATGTCGCGTATCACCGCGACTGATTTTAGTAAAGCCTTCGACTGCGTTGACCATAATATTGCTATTCCAAAATTAATTGAAATGGGTACAAGGCCTGCTGCAATACCATGGATTTGTTATTTTTTGTCGTACATATCCCAATGTGTGAGATACCAAAATGTCCTGTCTGACTGGCAAAATCTCTCAGGCGGGGTTCCACAAGGCACCTTAAATGGGCCTATTATTTTTATGGTTCTCGCAAATGACGCTGCCAGCATGAACAATCCAAAGAAACTCGCTTTGAAATACGTTGATGATTTAACTGTAATTGAAAACATCAATACCAGAAATGGTAGTACTATCCAAACTGATTTAGACAATTTTGACGATTGGGCTCTGTACAACAACATGAAGTTAAACCCGTCAAAATGCAACTTATAACAATTAATAAACACTAAAACACATTTTTTTAAATATTTTACACGTAAAGGTATGGAATTGTTGCATACGTTGAACACCATCACACGTTAATAGGGTTACGGTTCGCTATCTCTAAGGTTCGCTATCTCTAAGGTTCGCTATCTCTAAGGTTCGTTATCACTAATTACGAAAAAGGTCCGCTATCTCTAAGGTTCGTTATCACTAATTTCGATTAGGGTTCGCTATACCTAAGGTTCGTTATCACTAATTTTAAATAAGGTCCGCTATCTCTAATTTAAAAAAAGGTCCGCTATCACTAATTTATTGAAGGTTCGCTATCTCTAAGGTTCGCTATCACTAATTTAAAATAAGGTCCGCTATCTCTAATTTTAACAATCCCGGTATCCCTAAGGTTCGCTATCTCTAATTTCAAATACGGTCCGCTATCTCTAAGGTTCGCTATCTCTAAGGTTCGCTATCTCTAAGGTTCGCTATCACTAATTTTAAATAAGGTTCGCTATCTCTAATTTCAAACAAGGTTCGCTATCTCTAATTTATAATAAGGTTCGCTATCTCTAATTTTAAATAAGGTTCGCTATATCTAATTTTAAATAAGGTTCGCTATCTCTAATTTTAAATAAGGTTCGCTATCTCTAAATTTAAATAAGGTTCGCTATCACTAATTTCAAATAAGGTTCGTTGTCTCTAATTCCAAATAGGGTTCGCTAACTCTAATTTTATATAATTCGCTATCTATATAAATAAAAGTTTTAAAATAAAGCCCGCTATCTCTAATTAAAAATAAGGCCCGCTATAAGGCCCATCTAATTTAAAATAGGACCCGTTATTTCTAATTTACTGTAAGGTTCGCTATGATCAGTAATTTTATTTTAATAAACATGATAGGCCTAAAGTTTGCAAGATCGCTACATGTAGTACGTATACTGGTCCGGTCCGAACAACCCAGAATGAGATTTGAATCAGTTCACCGTCGCGTACCAGTATAGGCCTACAATTAATAGCCGATCGCGTTGCGCTCAGGTGTTGGGGATATACATGTATGTTGTGTCCCCCTAAGAAGTGAGAAACCTTTCCAAAATGAAGACCTAATTATAGTCATTTGGTGGACCATTTTGGCACAAGTTTTTTCTGTTATAATTGTAGGCCTATAAAATAATTGTGTTAAACATAAAGTACCGGGTGACAAAAACGAAATCGGCGACTTGTTTATCCACTATTGTCTATGCAGGGGGAGGTGTCTGAGGAAGTTGGAAATTGGAAAATTTTCCAAAATTAAGGAAATTAATTCCAATTGAAGCCATTTGATGCATCATAATTTATTCACCCTATTTTTACTTGATCAAACCAGAGAATATCTTCTCTGATCCAGTGGCGTAGCTGCCTGGCGGGTGATGGCGGTGATGGGGGGGGCAGGGGGCAATTGCCCCCTGAAAAAATTGCCTATTTGGGCCCCCGCCCCGCCCCCTAGCGCTATTTGGGCCCCCGCCCCTAGCGAAGGGAAAAAGGAGAGAGGGAGAGAGAGAGGAAAAAGAGAGAAGAGAGAGGGAGAGGAGGGGCAGAGAGAGGGGGAATCCATACGATATGCAATACCATACGATTATTGTCAATAAGCCTGGCAAAAAACAGTGGGCTGTGTACTGCCCTCTACGATAATCTATGCTAATTTTTTTTATTTCATTTGATTTGTTCGGGTTTTTGACAACCCTGGATAACCCAAGAAAGCCTCTATTGAAGCTTATTTCCATTGGGTTCCATTTGAACACCGGGACGGGTTGGGAACAGTCAGGGGTTAACACCCTACTCTTTTCGAAACTGGCTGCGAAATACATATACATGTATGGCTCTCTGCACACGGGACTGACGGCTTAACGTCCCCTCCGAAGAACGGAGTACTTTCATGATTCATTTACCCAATTCTAAATGAACCATGGGGAGAGCGGAAGTCTGAATTTAATCTACAGAAGTTGCCAATTAATTTCAGACTTTTTTCCCTAAATCTAGGGCCTACGTGCTAAATAGGGGGTCGCGTTTTAGGACATTAGTCGAGTTACCTCCAACTTTATAATAATATTGTTGATATCATAAATCAGAACAAAATTCCGCATATCTGAAAATGACACCACATTTTTAGGTATAGGCCTACTTTTTAAGAATATTAGCGACAGATTTTCCCGTATTTAGACTTTTATCCCTAAATCTACGTGCTAAATAGGGGGTCGCGTTTTAGGACATTAGTCGAGTTACCTCCAACCTTATAATAATATTGTTGATATCATAAATCAGAACAAAATTCCGCATATCTGAAAATGACATGTGAGAATTCCAATACACAAAATGTGGCTCGACAACCCGGAAAATTTTTCCGGTCATGTGACTTGCAGAACTGTCATCACTGTCACCATATTTCACCACCAGAATTCCCCAGTTGATTACAGTTATCATGGTTATAAGCAGAGGTTAATAAATTTGAACTCAAGAATCTACCCTTGGCATTGCACCAGCCTTTACTCACTACCCCATACATATCGTTATGAATTCGGCAGACGGCCGAATCCGGATTCGGCTTTTGGTAAATTCATTTTACGCATTCATTACTTTTGAATTTGAGAATATGGGATCAATGCTATACATGATAGAGGGCAGCATGTCAATTTTTTAACGGAGATCAGATGATAAGTATTCAAAAGAGGGCGGCATACAGGGTTAGCTAACGGTGACTCACAGTACGGTCAAAGACGATAACCGTTAAAAAATCGATATGCCGCAATCTGTAGGTAAAGCATTGATCCCTTGTTCTCGAATTCAAAAGTAATGTATGCGTAAAATGAATTTACCAAAAGACGAATCCGGATTCGGCCGTCTGCCGAATTCATAACGATATGTGCAGGTCAATCCTGGTTCAAGTTTAAATTTAAAACCACATGTCAGTGTCCTGTGAGTTGTTCACTTGTTTAAATGTTTTCAAGTTGAATACACGTACATTGTATATACCAACTGGAATTTAATAAAACCCTGGAATAAAACAACATGGAATCACAGACATTTGCTATAGGAGATGCTTGTGAAGCAGTAGATTCTGAAAAGAGATGGACAAGAGCTATGGTTAAGGACGTATTAGATGGGGACACAGTTCCGTGTGAAATATAGTATTTCTAATAGGCCCTACTACAAATTTGTGTAAATACTTAATAGTACATCTTCTAGATGAAATTTATATAATTCCCTGACAATACATTATGTCAAAGTCAATTTGATTATCTACTAAATATATATATAATTATGAATAATGTATATTTTTTTTATTTGAAGCTGATAAAAACTGATTTTTCTTGGTAATGACTTAATGCTTTTCTTAGATGGTCATGTCGAAACTTTCTGTTTCGAGCGTTGTGTTAAAATACCGAAACTATGGTTTACACCATTTTATAAATCTCTGAAGAAACAAACCGGCGAGTGCATATCATTTCTTCGTGGAGTAGTCGAACATCACAAGGCTACTTTTGATTCAAATGACATCCGAGATATAATTGATGTTCATCTTCAGGTAAGAGTGAAATTTTAGTTTATTTCATTTATTTTCCTTAACCATAGACATCCATCTCAAAACATCGGCAAATCTCAACAACAGGTTTTAACAGGTGTCTAAAATATATAATACTCGAAAGTGCATTTGTCGTATCATTTTGTGGTTCAAACCTAATTGTGTTGTACCCCAAGGTCTATCGACGGTCCTTTTATATATTAACTGTGTTAATACTATGTTTAGTAGTACATCTTCTAGATGAAATTTATTCGTCCGAGTATAGTCCCACGTTCGAGTATAGTCCCACCCCCATTTTTCGAAAAATTCCAGAAATTGTAAAAAAAGACCTAGACCGAGATGCGAGGATCATTCATGGTTGACCTAAAAAAAAAAATCAAGATGTTTTGTGTTTTTAATATGAAAATTGATAATTTGTATTCATGTCATACTCTATTAATGATTTCAAAATGTATTCAAATTCAATGATTTTTTTTGTTTGAAATTCGAGTATAATCCCACCCCCAATTGTGAAAAATTTTTCACCTAAAAAACGGGTGGAACTATACTCGGACCAATTCCCTGACAATACAAAGTCCTAAAACAATAATCCGCGTGTGTTTGTTTAAAATTGGGGACCAGACCTGCTAGTAGTAACCGAGTAACAGTGTCTACTAAATATAAACACAGAAATTAAGTAACACACTAATAATTATTTTGAAATTCAGCTTAAGTTAAAAAATATGACTTTTTCCATCACAATATAATTATACAGGACAACGACGACGAATGTGGTGCAGAAGAAAAGCTTCCGCGGTCTTTGATATGGAGGGGCATATTTGATCTTTTTGCTGCTGGAACAGACACAACATCAAACGCTATCTTATGGGGAATATTGCTACTCACACAGTATCCAAATGTGCAAGAAAAGGTAGGAGGATGCTCTGTTTAAAAGACAAGATACCCACTTATTTAAACTATTTGCCAATCTTTGTTTTTCTCCCAACCCTTTCCAGCCTCATCCCAGACCCGGTCTACGAAACCTCAATTCCCGCGCTGTTTAAGTTCCTTACCGCCGGCTTTCATTGTCCCAGAGATCATAATAAATAAATAAATAAATAAATAAATAAATAAATAAATAAATAAATAAATAAATAAATAAATAAATAAATAAATAAATAAATAAATAAATAAATAAATAAATAAATAAATAAATAAATAAATAAATAAATACATAAATAAATACATAAATAAATAAATAAATAAATAAATAAATAAATAAATAAATAAATAAATAAATAAATAATAAATAAATATAAAAAATATCACTATAAAAACATGTCCCTGCAGAGACATGCGATTCGCTAACCGCCGGTAGCGACCATTACAAAATGGCTTCGCGATGACTCAGCTGACACACACTCACACACAACACCTCAAAACGTAGCCCTTTACAATCAGTAATGCATAGAGGTCGGGATTTAGACGAATCCAATTCCCATATTACTACACACCAATAGCAGACATTGACGGGCCGATCCCCCGCGTCCAAGAAAAGCGTGGAAAGAGAGTACATTTCAGAGGTGGTCGGACGCGGGTGGGTATCACTTTTGTGTGAGAGTGACACCCCCCCCCCCCACACAATAATAATATTGTTGATATCATAAATCAGAACAAAATTCCGCATATCTGAAAATGACATGTGAGAATTCCAATACACAAAATGTGGCTCGACAACCCGGAAAATTTTTCCGGTCATGTGACTTGCAGAACTGTCATCACTGTCACCATATTTCACCACCAGAATTCCCCAGTTGATTACAGTTATCATGGTTATAAGCAGAGGTTAATAAATTTGAACTCAAGAATCTACCCTTGGCATTGCACCAGCCTTTACTCACTACCCCATACATATGTGCAGGTCAATCCTGGTTCAAGTTTAAATTTAAAACCACATGTCAGTGTCCTGTGAGTTGTTCACTTGTTTAAATGTTTTCAAGTTGAATACACGTAGATAAGTATATAGATAAGTATATTTATTAAAACCAACATATTGTGACCCGAAGGTCAAATTACATGTCAATGTACAGAGTAAAAGCAAAGCATTCATTAAAATTGATATAAATATGAAAAAAGTATATAAAATAACATAAAATGGCAGACACAAGTAAATACTATAAATTCACACTATTATTGCACAATAAATATAAAAGCTGAAATGTGCGTGCATGCAGGAAAACCCGAATAAACGGCGCCCTACTTGTTTAATGCATCAACAAAATAGGGATGGGGCTGTTTTTGAAGCGAGATGTTCTGAAACGGAGCTGGGAATAGTGATGCGCATTGCGGAGATTGCGAGCATGACTCGCCTGTCTGGTAGGGGAGAAGATCATTGGTACGCGATGAGTTGGCAAGCCCTTCGGCAAACCTGCGGCAATGGTTCTCTCTCCTATCAAACAGGGACTCAAGCTCGCAAGTCCGCAAGGCCTCAGCATAGGAGGTGAAATTTTGGCCCAGCGTAATCCTGCATGCACGACGTTGTAGCCTTTCCAGGGCACTACTCTGACCAGCAGAGAGTGAGGAGTGCCAGGCTACATCAGCATATTCTAAAAGAGGGCGAATGTAGCCTTTGTATACGGTGATCAACTCATCTTCATTAAAGCCAAATTTTTTCAGCATGCGCAGCATGTATAATTTTTGGTTTGCTTTAGATGTGATCTGAGAGATGTTCTTGTTCCAACGGAGATCATTTTGGATCCACACGCCTAAGATTTTTGCTTCATCGACAAAATTCAGGGGATGCCAGAAATATTTAAATTAGAATGAGCAGGAGGGTCTGTTTTGAAGCAGATCTGGATGGCTTGACACTTGGAGGATTTAAGCTAAGCTTGTTGGTGTTAGTCCAGTCATTGAACTTAGTCAGTTCTTCCTGAAGCTTGCTTGGTTGTGGATGTGAGCGATTCTCTGCAAGTGTCAAGTCATCCACGTACTTCCAACATTTGATATCAGACTCCATGTTTTGGGCTGCATCATTAATCACCACTTGAAATCCAATGGGACCAAGTTTAGTTCCCTGGGGAAGAGCTCCATTGAGGACCCTGTACTCAGAGAGAGTTTGGTTATAGCGCACACATTGGACACGGTTACTGACAAAGTCACACAACCATGGAACGATGGATCTGCGGACTCCAAGGCGGATAAACTTACTAATGAGATATTGTGGTCAATCATATCGAACGCCTTTGAGAAGTCCGTCAGAACCACCGTTCCAATGTTGTTGACTTTGTCAGCACCTTGGTGAATTGAGTGAAGAAGGCTGACCAAATAGTGCGATGTGGATATGCCCTTAATATTACCATACTGTTGGGGGTCAATCTTTTCCTGAATATCCTCCAGCACCCAGTCAGTGATAAACCCTTCACTGATTTTGGAAAAACAGTCTGTTAAAGAAATGGGCCTGAGTTTGTCAGCCCTAGGAGGCTTTGATTTGGGGATTGGAACCACTATGGCTCTTTTCCATTGAGTGGGCACAACACCTTCAGCGTAAGAGCTGTTCAGAATATTAGTCAAGGGACACTCAATTCATATGCAAATTCCTTAATTAATTTGGGAGAGATACCATCTGGTCCACTGGCTTTGGTAGACTTGACCTTTTGAGCTCAGCATAAACATCCCAAGGGTAGAGTGATGGTGATTGATCCGGGGCCGGTAGGTAGGCCTCAAGAGATCCAAGATCCAGCGGAGGTATGTTAGACGAGATGCTAACAAATTGGTCGTTAATTGTGTTGGCAATTGTACCATGATCATCATCACTTACCCCTGAAATAGGAATACTGAGCTCAGATTTGGTGTTCCTGGTCATTGATCTTATTTGTTGGTGCCACTTCCGTGGCTCAGTGGCTTGAAGATTTCTTACTCTATTTGCATAATAATCAACCTTAGATTTCTTAATTGCACGCTGGACCTTATTGCGTAACATTTTATAACGCTCTACATCATGTGCTGCAAATGCTTTCTGACGATCTTTTACAAGCGACTTGATTTTCTGAGTCATCCATGGTTTATTATTGCTATGGACTTTGAGTGTGGCAAGAGGAAAGTGTGAATCAATAGCATCATGCAGAGACCGGTAGAGTGCATTTGCTTTCAGCTGTGTGGTACTAGCAGTAAGAACATTGGACCAGTCATGACCTTGGATCCATAATCCAAATTCTCTGATCTGGGAGTCTTTCATAGGACGATGAGTCCTTTTGTCATTGCAATGTTTGGCAATGTGAAGCACTGTTGGTCTCCAAATAATACAAATATGATCACTCTTTCCTAATACCGAAACTGGTATGGGATCTTTGAAATGTGAGCTAATATTGGTCATGATAAGATCTAGTGTGGCTTCACCACGAGTTGGAAATGTAACTAGTTGCTTGAGGTTACAGTTCTTAAGAACATTGTTCACATTCATTCTGTTAAAGTCCCCCATTATTGTGAATCCTATTTCGGGATATTTGGTATGAAGAAAATCCATGGATTCCAGCAGATGTTGATCGAGAAGATCCCGATGAGGCGAGTCGCGTGGAATATAGACGCCACACACAGCGATGACAGAGACATCTCTGGGGAGTCGTTTGGGTTTTAATAGGACCCATAAGCACTCTAGTTCATCTGGGACAGCAATTTCCTGGATCTCACTGGCAGCAATATTGGATTTGACGTAAATTGCCACACCGCCACCCCTTTTTTGGCTGCGAGATTTAGTAAAAAGTTCGTAGCCTTCAATTGATAGCATGGTGTCAGGAAGGTCTTTGTGAAACCATGATTCGGTGACAACGCCAACATCTATGTGTTCCTGATCTAATAAGAGTTCAAATTCGTCAAATTTATTTACTATTGACTGAGCGTTCGTTAGCGTAAAGGTGGGAAAGTCACTTCTTGGGCGTTCATGTGGGATTCCACGAGATGGGGTTTGAGGTAATTGCCGCAGATTAGACAAATTAGCACCTTTCTGAGGGGCTGCAGGAAATTGATGATGGGCATTATGATTAGGGTTCACGATGACCTGAATTTTTCTCTGCAGAAATTTTCCCGCACGGCAACCACGGCGTTTAGTTCTTTTATAGCGTTGAAGCTCATCAAGTTTGATTTTAAGATCTTGTGATGGGATCAGGAGGTCACTGTTCAAGTTTTGAGGGCACACGAGGAATACGAAATTCTCTCCATGTTTACAGAAAACAAGTCGAGTAGCAGGCCTACAGATTGATGAAGATTCTGTATGTTCACCGTCTTAGCCTAGGCAAATTAAACAGTCATTTTGCACAGGGCTGACATTCGTGACACTTGGGCGGTGGCGCTCGTGTTGACTGGAAATAGTAATGTCAACCTTATATACAATGATGTGTTAATAGGCGTACATGATATAGCGATGCAAAGGTGAAGAATTCTGACAGGTCAGAATGACAAGGAATGATTGTCACCAAAGTACACACCTGCAATGGTTCAGCTTTTAGTTTATGGAATAACTGCTCCGGAAAAGTTGATGAAGTATATTCATTGCACGAAAACAACACAAACAGACGAAGAATTGAGTGAAAATAAATGTTGAATCGGGAACCGAATATAATACGACCGGCTGCAGCTAAAGAGCGCCACCAAATTGCGCCACCAAATTGAATATACCAACATTGTATATACCAACTGGAATTTAATACAACCCTGGAATAAAACAACATGGAATCACAGACATTTGCTATAGGAGATGCTTGTGAAGCAGTAGATTCTGAAAAGAGATGGACAAGAGCTATGGTTAAGGACGTATTAGATGGGGACACAGTTCCGTGTGAAATATAGTATTTCTAATAGGCCCTACTACAAATTTGTGTAAATACTTAAGACTGGGGGTCTGGATCAATTCTGCAATGTGCGGACAAAGCCAAAAATAAAGGTTCATGGAATTTGCCTAAATCTTGTGATAGGAAAGGTATTTGGGTCTAATGATTTTGTAACTTGATCAAAATTCGAAAATCCTTGTTGCCATGGTAACGGTTCTTTGAAGATTGCCACAGGGAAAGTTCATTTTTTCAATTTTACAGTTCGAAAAAGACACATTTTTCTAGCTAGCACTAATGAAATTGCTAGAAGTATGGAACAATTTAAATTGCTGCTGATAAATACCTATGTATTAGACGTTACAAAAATAGTATTGCCAGTTTTCTCACCCACCTAGAATATTGTGTAATATGCAATGCAAAATCCCTATTTTTTGCAATTTTTTTTATTAGTAAAAGTGGTATAACTTTGAAATTCAATAACTCTCAAGAAGAAGTTTGCTGATTAAAGTCAGGGGTTGGATGAGAATGACTATGAATGGGGATGATAAACCAACCAATAAAAAAATTGGGGTCTTTACCCCATAACGAAGTTTTACTTTGAAGAAAGTTCGCTATTTTCGATAAAAATGAGCTAATTACATAGCACTTTCACAGTATAAAAAATCCTTTATTGGCTTGTGATTTGCAAATAACATACCCAGAATAGTTCATTGACCCATCATAACCATTGGTTATGATTTATTTAAGTAATTTTTACTTAGTAAACTGCCAGTGACCCCTCCCCCAGCCATATGGTTTAATGCATGAAAAATGTGCAAAGTTAGGCGCAAAATGGTTACCATGGGCATTAATTTCTTAGTGGTGGTTATCTGTCTTTTACAATCTCTACTCTTCCTAAACAATGGATAAATCGATTATAACTATTGAAACCAAATAAAACACATTATATTTCAGTTGGTCACTACTCTGGAGTAGGCTAGGGGTTTTCCGTGTATAATAATCATTTCTACTTCTTATTTAGGCCTATATTCACTACTGGACTCATTGATTGACTTTATCTGAAATACCTTACCAATAATCTAAATATGGTTTAAACATAATGAGAATGTGATAATTTCGTGGATTTATAATATTAAAGTCCTTTTTACCAGTTGTTTCTACCTTATCTGGGGTTTATAGCAACAACAGCAACTGACATACCAAGTAACATTTTTCTTTGTTTTATACAATGTTATCTATATCTAGTTCTAAGACTGCATGATACTGAAAACAAATCTCAAATGTAAGAAAGATCAAACATTGTACAAAACAATAGAAAAATGTTTATAAAAACACGGGGGACTGGACAATGCACTTGAATTATTGTTTTTAAAATGCAATGTCACATTTTTTAAAAGTTAAATGTGAACATGGTGAAGCCATTTGCCAACCCATCATAAAGTGATGCTCAAGTCTTTACTTTGTGTAGATTGTTGTTAGAATTATAAACGGAGTCGCTCATGTGTGGGATTTTCTAATGAGATCATGAACAGTGCCTGACAGATGTCTGTGAGAGTTTTGATGCTGACACTGCTAAGTTTGTCATCTTGTACTCTAAATAATCTATTTGTCCCCAAATTTAAGTAATAGGAGTAATGGGATGATAAAGTTCTGGTTTCTGCACCGTTTGCTTTAGGCACTCTTGATATACCATTGTATCTGCAGGATCTGCAAGTTCATCATTGATCTCTCGGAAAAAAACTACTTGTGTGTTGTGGGGTCAGATACTCGTCTCAGATGTAGGCCTGCTAAACATGCTAAATACCCTCTTGTTGCTATTTTACATCCGCCAAAAAACGCATTTGCTTAGCAACAGCAGAAGGGCAGCCCGGATTCCCAGTGACCTCTCCATGCTCATACCCATCAATAATAAATTCTTTCTGCTTCTTGGAAATTGGGTTTGTTTGTTTCTTGCTGACTATAGGTTAAATACCACTAATTATGTATTACACGGGGTTCAATGGCAAAATGGCTAATTTCGGGTGGACGTTTCTCATATTCAGAACTCTCACAGTTAAATGCCACTAATATCAGGTGAAACTATATGATTTAGATGCCAAATGATCAAAAACTCAACATAGGTTGACCTGAGACTTTTCTTGTTTTAACGCACTGAACCGTAAACACCTCAAAATGGCAGTGCGCGCTCGAAGCTGAAAGTTACAATATGGTAGGGCGAATATTTACTAAAAACCGTAGCCGTGCGTATGAATTTTGGTACTATTACAACAAAAATGTCATATAATGAGAGAAAATATACCATTTTGAAGCATCAAACCCTAAAAAGTACTTTTTTGGCTATATTACTTGGTCAATTTTAGCGATTTTAAAGCAGCAAACAAATAGTTACTCGTTGTATTTCCATGTATCGCCCAGGCCTATAAGTGGTATATAACCTTTAGGGCCAATTCATGACCTAATCATATCTCTGATTCAGAAAGATTGCTGTCCGTTTGTATTTCCTCTTATCTTGGCTAGAAGGCTTTTTAATTTTGATGTTTGTAATTTTGTCATATTTTCCTGAATGCTTCAATGCTTTATGTATGTCGATGTACATGTTTCCTTGGGTAACTGAATAGCGTTTGCAATACCTCTTGAATCCACCGTAGCTAGTAGATTCATCTACTGAAGATAAAGCTTCACATACTTCATATTGCTGATTGGTGTTCTCGTAGAATTGGTGAACACTGTTGATTGTACTGGGTTAGTACTAGTAGCTGCCTGATGTTAAAAGCAGCACATAGTTCATGATGTTGATGATTTTCAAATGTTTCTTGGTTAACATTTTCTGATGTTGAATTCCCTGAAGATCCATCTGCTGGAGATGAAACTTTACATGCTTCCTGATGTTGGGGCTAAGCTTAAAACTTCCAAACGGCGTGCCAAAAAGAATTGCTTGCCCTTCCGGCCTGCCAACAAATCTTTGCCCCCCCCGCACATGACATATGTTTGAGTTCCCAATTTGCAAACCTTATAATAATGGTCTAGATGTACATGTATAATGCAAGCGTAGTGAGCAAAGAATTTGGCATATTTGAACATTTCTGCACTGTTTTTCTAAGCCCTTATCAGAGCGTGTCTGTAGTATAGTCTGCACCTTAAATGTGCTCCAATGTCCATTGCCACCACCTAGCTTGCAGTGGCAAACAAAAACCTGGGCAAATCATTATTGCACAGCCCCTGATTGGTGTTCTCGTAGAGTTGGTGAATTCTGTTGTTTGTACCGGGTATCTAGCTGTCTGATGCTAAAAGCAGTGGCAAACTTACAAAAACCTGAGCAAATCAGATATGTCGTTTACCGGTATATTGACACTACCCTATGAGCTCCTCTGCGACGGCTAGGAACCATGGTTTAGGTTCATTTGACCTGCCAAAATTGCTCCCCCCCTTTTGGGGGTTGCCAAAATTCTTGGACACCCCCTCCCCTCCCCCCATATTTACCCTTCCTACAGGGCTTATCATTATTGAACAGCCCCTGATTGGTGTTCTCGTAAAGTTGATGAACTCTGTTGTTTGTACTGGGTAGCCAAGCGCTGCCCTCTATCTGTATTTGAATAGCGCTGCGATCTGTCTAATCTGCTATAGCTTGTTTGTATCATTTACAACTGAGACTCAAATTTAAGAAGTCACTTAATCTTTTCATCAATAGAAATATATTCAATAATTATTTCATTATGGTTATTTAAACACAATCCTTTTAAGCGAAACTTGTCTTTTTTGCCATAAATTCCCTTTAAAAATACACATTTTTTCAAAATCTTGGTACTTTTAAAAAGCCAGAACTTCTTTAGAAGTTGAGACCCCAATTTTTTTTTTTTTTTTTTCTGTCAGCAAGGGTTCACTCTAGCTATGCCACCATACAATTACAAAATATCAACTTCTTCTTTACAGTTACACCCCTTCAATGTTGGGGTAAAATGACATTTACAATTTTTGCCCAAAAATGTGTTTTTTCTACTTAAAATTAAAGGATCTTTTAAAAGAGTGACAAGCTCTTTCTTCATTTGCAAGGACTACCAAAGCATGCCCCTATCTGAAGAAAAAAAATAAAAAATTATATCACATCTTATATATTTGTGGCATTCGACCAAATTTTGCCCTTTTTCAAAAATGAAAATTGTAAATTTTGGTCATTTTCGACTAATATTTGTTTTGTCCGTTACCATGCCAACAGGCCAAATGCAACTTTTTAAATGTCATTTTTAAAATGTCCCCCCTAAACCCTTTCCATGCTAAAAGAATCAAGGATTTCTATTTTTTTGAGTTTGTCCACATATTTAAAATTTTGCTTGACGGTAACAGACCCCTAGTCTTAATAGTACATCTTCTAGATGAAATTTATATAATTCCCTGACAATACATTATGTCAAAGTCAATTTGATTATCTACTAAATATATATATAATTATAAATAATGTATATTTTTTTTATTTGAAGCTGATAAAAAACTGATTTTTCTTGGTAATGACTTAATGCTTTTCTTAGATGGTCATGTCGAAACTTTCTGTTTCGAGCGTTGTGTTAAAAATACCGAAACTATGGTTTACACCATTTTATAAATCTCTGAAGAAACAAACCGGCGAGTGCATATCATTTCTTCGTGGAGTAGTCGAACATCACAAGGCTACTTTTGATTCAAATGACATCCGAGATATAATTGATGTTCATCTTCAGGTAAGAGTGAAATTTTAGTTTATTTCATTTATTTTCCTTAACCATAGACATCCATCTCAAAACATCGGCAAATCTCAACAACAGGTTTTAACAGCAAGGTGTCTAAAATATATAATACTCGAAAGTGCATTTGTCGTATCATTTTGTGGTTCAAACCTAATTGTGTTGTACCCCAAGGTCTATCGACGGTCCTTTTATATATTAACTGTGTTAATACTATGTTTAGTAGTACATCTTCTAGATGAAATTTATTCGTCCGAGTATAGTCCCACGTTCGAGTATAGTCCCACCCCCATTTTTCGAAAAATTCCAGAAATTGTAAAAAAAGACCTAGACCGAGATGCGAGGATCATTCATGGTTGACCTAAAAAAAATCAAGATGTTTTGTGTTTTTAATATGAAAATTGATAATTTGTATTCATGTCATACTCTATTAATGATTTCAAAATGTATTCAAATTCAATGATTTTTTTTGTTTGAAATTCGAGTATAATCCCACCCCCAATTGTGAAAAATTTTTCACCTAAAAAACGGGTGGAACTATAGACCAATTCCCTGACAATACAAAGTCCTAAAACAATAATCCGCGTGTGTTTGTTTAAAATTGGGGACCAGACCTGCTAGTAGTAACCGAGTAACAGTGTCTACTAAATATAAACACAGAAATTAAGTAACACACTAATAATTATTTTGAAATTCAGCTTAAGTTAAAAAATATGACTTTTTCCATCACAATATAATTATACAGGACAACGACGACGAATGTGGTACAGAAGAAAAGCTTCCGCGGTCTTTGATATGGAGGGGCATATTTGATCTTTTTGCTGCTGGAACAGACACAACATCAAACGCTATCTTATGGGGAATATTGCTACTCACACAGTATCCAAATGTGCAAGAAAAGGTAGGAGGATGCTCTGTTTAAAAGACAAGATACCCACTTATTTAAACTATTTGCCAATCTTTGTTTTTCTCCCAACCCTTTCCAGCCTCATCCCAGACCCGGTCTACGAAACCTCAATTCCCGCGCTGTTTAAGTTCCTTACCGCCGGCTTTCATTGTCCCAGAGATCATATTAAATAAATAAATAAATAAATAAATAAATAAATAAATAAATAAATAAATAAATAAATAAATAAATAAATAAATAAATAAATAAATAAATACATAAATAAATACATAAATAAATACATAAATAAATAAATAAATAAATAAATAAATAAATAAATAAATAAATAAATAAATAGATAAATAAATAAATAAATAAATAAATAAATAAATAAATAAATAAATAAATAAATAAATAAATAAATAATAAATAAATATAAAAATATCACTATAAAAACATGTCCCTGCAGAGACATGCGATTCGCTAACCGCCGGTAGCAACCATTACAAAATGGCTTCGCGATGACTCAGCTGACACACACTCACACACAACACCTCAAAACGTAGCCCTTTACAATCAGTAATGCATAGAGGTCGGTATTTAGACGAATCCAATTCCCATATTACTACACACCAATAGCAGACATTGACGGGCCGATCCCCCGCGTCCAAGAAAAGCGTGGAAAGATAGTACATTTCAGAGGTGGTCGGACGCGGGTGGGTAGCACTTTTGTGTGAGAGTGACACCCGGGAGCAATCAACGTGAAATGTTTGGCGGAAATTTCATACCGCGTTCCATAGAATCTTCCAGTCGTTAATCAAACTGTAGCTAGTAAAGCGGAAATCTGAAAGCGTGGGCGACTGTTTAGCTATACTCTCGTCCTCGCTTTCAGTTTTCCGCTAATTCTCTAATTCCGGCCTGATTGCGGAAAGCCGGACCAAAGCACACACCATGATTGGAAGGTCCAATTATAAGAAAAGCTCTTAGAAATGGTCCAATAAATTCTGGCCATTGCATGTCTCGTTGGATTCGTCTAGAGTATTGGATTCTACGGTATGAGGGAACTTCAAGGTAATTACGATGTATTAGGCAGGTCCATCACAGAGTAAAAACTCCTGCTGTTTTCTACTAAAACCTTACACTGGTTATACGTTACTTATGATGAGAGAAGGATATTATTAAGCCCAGGGATCACCTACATTTTTTCCTTGCAAACATATTTGTCCTTAATTTAAAGCTAATCGATATCGATTATGTTACAGGCTCAACAAGAAATCGATGACCTCATTGGAAGAGAACGACCACCTTCATTACCAGATCGCTTACGATTGCCTTACGTTGCCGCTACTCTAATGGAAATACAACGCTTTAGACCAGTAGGTTGCTTTGTTCCACCGCGAGCGGCTAGTGTTGATACAGAGCTTCGTGGCTATACGATACTTAAAGGTAAGACTATTGTGACATGATCTGCTCCATGGGAGCAAAGGAGGCATTTTTGACAATTGAGTTACCACAATAATTACCTTGTAGTAACATTAGACTATCATATACTGAAAGCACCAAAGGTCCAGCATACTTGGTTCTGGTTTGGTGATGTGTATTTTCTTACACATTTCATTGTTTTTTACTCCATATTTTTGCCTTTATCTCAGTTTCAAATTTGCCGCCTTTGGCCCCATGGACCAGATCGTGTCACAATTAAGAGGTTTTGATTCCACTTGCTGCACTGTTTGTGTTCATTTTTGAACAATTCATTCCTATGATAAATGGGCTATTCCATTTAAAATCCACACTACACCTATCGAAGATTTAGTTAAAGTCTGCCACAGAGGGAATATTAGTTTTGAATTGATTAGACAATACTCACTCCAGTTGTGGAAGATATAGGTAAAGCCACAATACAAGGGTAGTATGGGTTTCAAAATGATTACTTCTGACCAATTACATTTGAAAAACATACTCCCCCTGTGGAAGATATTTCCAAAATCTTACACAGTGGTAGTGTGGCTTTTAACTAGAATAACCCAATGTTTTACACATGACGTTTCACCACTAAACTTTTCATCTGACTGGTAACTCATCACATGAGACCGTTTCCTTTAATAGCAATTGTTCATAATGAACAAAACCTAACAAAACAGTTGAAATTCACATACCTTTTGAACTTATTCAAGTATTCGTTCAGTGCACATTTTTAAAAGTGGTCGCTAAAGATAATTCCCAACATTAATTTTTTCTAGCAACTTTTTCTAAAAAAAAAATAAACAAAGTCTGTATTGTGTCACAAATAAAAAAAACACGGAGGACCGGAATGCTGTAAGCTGAACTAAACCACAGGAAATGAATTACGAATGCTTGAAATATGTATACATGAACACGAAATAATAAGGTTCCAGTTATAAATGTTTTTAAACAATTAAATTTATTAAGTTGTAAATAATCAATGTAGATAAGGAAATAGATCATAGAAAACATCCGTGATGAATACTAGCTAACGGGATGTAGAGGGAATAAAGCCGAGCCAACTTTGTCCGATAACTGTATTATGTCTCTCTTTCTAATGTATAAGGAGTTTTAGTAGGCCTCAACAAAATGAGAGAGATCTGGTGGGTCTTCCAAAGCAGTATTAGACAGTGGATCCAAAATTTCAGTTTTGCATATTATTTGTTTTGTTTATCTTAACGTCAAAAATTGGTTTTTTTTACAAAGGGCCTTCTATATTATTATATTATAGTTGCGAAGAATTTTTTGTAGCTAACTGGAAATGCTTGAATTACTTTGGGTGCACTTTTCAATAGTGACCTCAAGAACATAATGTTACAAGCTATGGTTGTCCACTTTCTTGGCACTAATTTGGCCAAATATATTGAAAAGAGGCTTGTTGGCGATCACTTTGAGAAAGTGAACGGTATTAATAATACTATTGATACATTCCGTTGTAGGAACGCCAGTGTGGGTCAATCTATATGCGGTTCTCCACAGCCCAAAACACTGGAAGGATCCTGAAGAATTTATACCAGAACGGTTCCTATCAGCAGATGGTAAAAGGACTGAGACACCGGAAGCTTTTATACCGTTTGGACTAGGTAAATACACAAAGTTATTATAGTTTTTGAGAACATTAGTAAAGGATAAATGAATAGACGATGTCTTTTAACAAAACAAGTAATTTCGTTGCCAAACAATTTGATGAGAAAGTTCGCTAGAATTAATCGAAATGACGCACTTTACAAAGTAGTTTCGACTTGACATGTCAACTATGCAATGTAATTTGAAAAGGCAATGACTTTGATTTATTTTACTGCAGGGAGTCGAATTTGCATCGGTGAGCAACTTGCACGGATGGAATTGTTTCTCTTCATGACAAATTTACTCCAACGGTTTACGTTCAAAATTCCAAAAGAGGACCCAAAACCGAACCTTGCGGGAGAACTTGGCATTACTTTGTCACCGGGTCGATTCAGAATATGCGCCGTGAACCGATAATTTTGCTCTGACATATTTACTCAAACGATTCACGTGGAAAATTTTACCAGAGGATTCCAATTTAATAATTTTAAATTTAATAAGCACATTTTTATTCAGAATTTTAATTCTGATCGAGTTAAAATAATAGTTTATATAACTCCATCTTTGACTTACGGTGTAACAAGCACATTTCAATTTAATGGTGATGGACTTGATAAAAGATAATTTAGAACGTACTCGTCGGCAATTTTTGTTTTTGTTTGTTTTGTTTTTTCGCTTTAGACAACGCAACTTGTCAAAAACATTCAGCGGACTTCAGCATCCTTTCATCTGATGTTTCCGATTATAGCGCTGATATATTGGAAAATATTGCCACTTAATATGCACTGAGTGTACACTCAGTTTTATAAATTGTGTTTGGCTGGTGTAAAACAGATCTCACACAGTGTTTTAATTTTGTAACGCGTACATGTTTTGACATCCTTGTATGGCTGCCTAGTGCTTAGTTTCTATAATAATAATTTTTACTATTTTCTTCATTCATTCCTTTCTTTTCCTTTCTTTTCCTTTCTTTTCCTATCTTTGTACTTATTCTTTCCTATGCTTACACTTTAGGACAGTATCACACGGTTGTTTGATGTATATGGAATTGGCTTCATTATTAAGAAAATGCAAACTATAGATGGCGCTATTTATCAGAAATCATATTTCTTAATTGGCAAGGGGTAGGTAATCAATACTGCCATTTAAACAGGTGGAATAGGTGAAACAGCAACAATGAAATTTTGTATACATTTTTCATCAAAAAATAAAAGGATTTAAAATCGAAGCATTTGTTAGGTTTTGACCCCTATGGAACCCTAAATACGATCTTTAACCTTTTTGGTTACATACCACTGGGCGATATATTAAAATACGACGAGTAACTATTTGTTTGCATGGCATCTGAAAATACTACATTAAAATCGCTGAAATTGATCAAGTTATAAAGCCAAAAAAGCACTTTTAGGGTTTAATGCTTCAAAATGGTATATTTTCTGTCATGACATTTTTGTTGTAATAGTACCAAAATTCATACGCACGGCTTCAGTTTTTAGTAAATATTCGCCCTACTGTATTGTAACTTTCAGCTTCGAGGGCGCACTGCCATTGTAAGGTGTTTACGGTGCATAGCGTTAAAACAAGAAAGTTCTCAGGTCAACCTATGTTGAGTTTTTGATCATTTGGCATCTAATCATACAGATTCACCTGATATCAGTGGCATTTAACTGTGTGAGTTCGTAACCTATAGAAACACTGAGTTCTATGGATCTGATATTCGTCATGGAGGCTTCTTAGCTATTTTTTGCTTATACATTTATTTCTCAATATTTAACTGTATTTGCCCTGGCAAAAAAGTATATACATGCGTCACACATAACATTCAAGCAAGCGATAGTTTATTTCATTATGGTAATAAAATATGAATTTAAATTTACACCCTGTACAACATGTAATTGCATTAATGATAAATTAGTTAATTAATTAGTTAATTTACGTTATAGTATTAATTATAAAGACCTGTCTTTTAAGTGTTCCCATTATGTTACACTTATAGTGAGAGTAACTGTACAATTTGATTCATGATGCCCTATATATGCGCATAAGCAACCGTTCAATATTTTTGCAAGGGGTGAAAATGGGAGATTTGAGGGGGAAATCCAAAGAATGGTAGGGGTCTAGTGGGAATGGGGAATCTGATTTTTTCATTTGATCTATGAGGCGGAAGGTTAAGTTTTAAATGGAGAAAATGCGGGAGTCAATGGGGTAATACGACTGAATGCGAAATTGTATGACTTTGTTTTCTTCAAAACTCACATTTCTCCTGGTGTAAATATTGGACGGTCCTTAAGGTGGCTGTGTACTCTCAGACATGCATGTAGTAAAAGTGCAATAAGTTTGTAATTATTCGCGTAAAACATATACAAGTATACATTTTTATAAAGGCAAGACATCAATAAATCTTAATATAAATACAGATTTGGGGTAAAAACAACAATTTTGAAGAAAATCACAAAAAGTGAGTTTTTGGCAATATTTGTTAGGTACATCATAACAAAAAACACTCTTTCAAAAATATTTTATTTTGTTTTTAGCTCAATCTTGAGGCTCCATTCCAAAAACGGTTTTTTTATTTTTTTGATATTGGCCTCATTTTTTGAGATATTGACCATATAAGGCATCAAAATGAACTTTTTAAAATTCAAAAACGCCTATTTGCACAAAATGATGCCCAAAATCGGAAATAGACAAAATATAAAAAAATGAGAAAACCGTTTCTTGAGTCGATCATGCTTTTTACGATGATCATATTTGCTTACCTATAGATGCTGTATTTATTGAGTTATCGTGTACCTAAATCGTCATTTTACCGAGAAAATGAACATTGAAATATTGGCCGTTGAAGTTTAAAGTTGTCACATTTTGCACTTTCATCGAATCTCACAGGAGAATGCGACAGTTTTCGTTTTTGTAACTTATATTACGTGAACATCGGGTAAATCCACAGCCCCTTGAGAAGTTTGAGCGAAATCCATTCATAACTTGATATTTAAATCGGGGGAAAGAACTTGAAAAACCCCACATTTTATCAGCTAAAACGGAGCCATTTGACCACTAGGTTTTTGTGAGATCAGTGCTTCCGTGGTGTTTCCATAAGATGCGCCGCGCATGCAGATAAGCGTCGCGTATGCGTCGCGTATTTGTGCGTTAACAAATTGCGCGATACGCAACGCGAATAGTTGTTGCGCGCGTGTACCTTGCTGGTATAACAAAGATTTTCTTTCCTTTTCAATTTCAAACACGAGTGGAATAGTGTAATAAAATCCTTAAAATATTGCAGTTGGAGTTTACAAATCTGGATTTTCATTCCTTGTATTTATAAAAAACATAACAAGGTACAAACATATCATAAAAACTCAATTTTGAGAAAGAAACAATGGCTAGAGTACACAGCCGCGTTAACTAATAATAATAATACTAGTATCTATTTCAGCAACAGTTTGCAGTACCACTATTCGTGGGTATAATATGTTAAGCGGAGAGGCACGTGTTGATATCATTTGAAGACCTGAGCGCAAGAAGACCGTAAGTCCACTCGGCCCCTCAACATGTATACACTAAAGTTACGTATAGTTTCTTAGGGTTTTATAATGTTTAATACATGTTCCAGGGTGAAAACATCATGAAAGGTTGTTAAAGATTTGTTTTGGCCCCTGAACACATATTAAACATTACCAAACTATACGAAACTACACGCAACTTTAGTGCATACATGTTGAGTGGCCAAATGGACTTACGGTCTTCTTGCGCTCAGGTCTTCATTTGTTAATCTCCAGCCCGACAACAGGGCTGTGCATTACACTATATCCAAATGTCTAAGAAAATTAATTAATGAGCTGAAACACATACTAGTAGTACCAAACGCAACAGCAAGAATATAATAGCAGATAACAGCAACAACAAAAACAACAACATCAATAAGCAACAACAATAGCTGCCCTACTGCTATCGCTACTGTTTTGGCTGCAATCACTGCAACCTCATTACTACAACTAACTCCTGCCATCACCGCAACATCACTACTATTACTACTACGACTTGAGAAGTATAGAATATTTCTTCACGAAGTGCCAAGACTAGTCTGGAAGGGGTCTGCATATAAACCCCATGGGCCAAATATTAATTGGGGTGTGTTGAGATATGGTGTAAAATAACTGTTTAGAAAATGAGCTTTCCATGATTTTACATTATGGGGCTCATAATGTAGTGCATTTGCCTAAAATGGCAGATTGAAGGAGGCTATGAGCTTTGTGGGAGGGACTTTATGCAACACTGCTCCGTTAATATCAAATTTTTCGGGGTTGAGGTGATATTTCCTAAACTTCGTCAGCAATTGCCATTCGTCAGACCTGAAATGCACTTGTCATGTTCCAATGTTTTCAAAGTGGGAGGAGCATAAAATATGTCTCTTAAAAGTGGTACATATTAAAAAAGATTGAACGTCCCCCACTGGGGTAAAATCGTATAAACTTGCGGTACAAAAACTACTTCGCGGATTCCTGGTTGTCCCATAAATTCACCCTGTTTATTTGTGTACTGTAAATTTATAATATTTGGCCCATTGGGGCATTCAAACTTTCTGAGTATGTACCACTTTTAAGACAAATTTGTTTTCAAAAGCTCCTCTCATATTCAATACTGGTACGATACAAGTACATTTCAGTTCTGATCAACACTTATTGGTATTCAGGTTCAGTACATATCACCTCAAACTTCCATTAATTGATAATATCAAAACAATGTTTAGAAATTACCCCCACAAAACTTAAATTCAGTCTGATCAACACTCAACACTTATTGGTAGATTAGTCTTGGCAATTCGTGAAGAAATATTCCATACTTAGTATCAATACTACAACTTCCCCCATCAACTTCAGCAACACCAACACCAACAAAACAATACCATTGAATTAATCTTCAGCACCTGACTGCTATCTCTACTGCTACCAACAACACCAGTGAGACCAACAACAATAACAACAACACCGATTATCAGCAGCTGACTAATATCGCTACTGCTTTGGCTGCCATCACGGCCAATCACGGTTGTTTGATGGGATCATTTACTAGTTTTTCAAACAAAACCTCATGTACAACCAAATTTTAGGCCTGAACAGCTAAATGTGATATCAAGCTAATGTATACAGATGCTATTCTCAGAGAGTCATTCTCAACTTTAATTTTCCCTCTTTTACAAAATTATTCACTTTTATAGACATTTTTATAGCTTTTTCGATACAAAATGTATCTATTAATGACAAAATTGGTGGCGCTATTTAGTTACTGGAAATTACTCCTTTTATTGTTTGATAAAATATGTTTAGAAAATTTCCTTGTTACTTGTTTCACCTATTCCAGCTGTTTTAATGGCAGTGTTAATCATATACCCCTTGCAAATAACGAAATATGATTTAGGATAAATAGCACCATCTATAGTTTGCATTTAGTTAATAATGAAGCCAATTCTATATATATCAAACAACCGTGCAATGCCTCACTACTACCACTTTCACCATCAGCAACATTAGCGACAACAACAATAACAACAACGCCGTAATAATTATCTGCCACATAACTAACAGCAGCAGCAGCAGCAACAACAACAACAACAACAACAACAACAACAACAACAACAACAACAACAACAGCAACAGCAGCAGCAGCAGCAGCATCGACTTTGGATATTATTTACCTGTTAAATATTGCATGGCGCGATTGGTTTGGGATTTTATATTCATACATTGGAACCAATGTTTTCGCCATCTATTAACCTGCAATGATAAAGATTTGCAGGCGGCGAGTGGCATGATAGAGCCGGCAACTTGTGAAACCGCCCGGCCGTATGGCATTTTCCATATACTCGGTTAGTTTTGTGGGGTTCATTATCGAACCCCAACAGTTTTAGCTTGTATTTATATTATTTATTAACATAGGCCTATTTGTTTGTGATATTTCAAGCGTTTTCAAATTTCAAAATAATCCCATTCAACTACACTGTTGACGATGAAAATGTACTGAATTTAGAGAATGCACGTCATTCACCACCTGATGATTTGATTGGTTCCATTTTTATCCCCCCGTGGGAACGTGGTTCCCACGAGGGGTCGAAGGTCGTAATGGGACCAACACTTTTAAGATTAGTGTTAAAACAGCTTTGGTCTAAGACCACAAACACAGTCGTGACTGTCTTGACTTTTTTTATTCCCAGCAATAACAGGAACAATTGATGTATATTACAACATGATCGATAATGATGGCCCTATTATGACCTTCGACCCATCGTGGGAAGCATAGGTGGGTATAGAAAAAATGGAACCAATTCTGGTTTTATCGTTTGAGGTGTAAGGATGCTAAAACATTGGTTCCACTAATGTAGGAAAACTAGATGCTAACTTAAAAATTACCCCTTAGCGCCATGCACTAATATAAATTACATGTTATATTCATTTATGTTTATTTTGGATACGAGTTATTTTCCCCTGCGTTATTGGTATAGATCTACCATATGCATCTACAATGCGACATCGGTGACTCATATACAGCAATGCGCAGCCAGTTTTAGCGGTGTCGTTGATATGATAAAAACGCCTGAATTAAAAAAAAATCACGCATAGCTCATGATTCTTGGACTTTTTGTTCAAATTCATGTATTTTGCTGCCTTTATCTTATGCTACCAATTAGTCCAAAATAGTTCAACAATATAATGTTATAATATGTTTGAAAATGGCCATCAATAAAGTGTATAACCTGGCTGCGCCTCCGTACATGAGTATATTTGTATACGTGCCACGACAATGAAACATAATATGCACTAATACATGTGTCCGTCAGGATGTCACCTCCTTCATTTTCTAAATCAAAACTATTTTTAAAGTAGCTTGATGAGATATAGGTTCTCAGTTCGAACCTTTGTAAAATCTAAGTTTATTTACGTATGCCTTTATTGCATAAGTATCCACAAACTAGTAATTGAATGTATCTGAAATGACGTCACAGGTGGAAGTTTAGCTGTCCCCTAACGTACTAGTCAGATACTAGTCTGACTCTAAAGTGGCTTTTATGTTGATGTCAGAGGTGTATAGAAAAATAATGTAATGAATGTCCATGGATGTGGGTACCCTAGTATGAGACTTCCGGTTTACTCAGGCCAAAGTTGGTGAAGTTTAAAAATAGTTTTGATTTAGTACAATTTTATTAAGGATATTTAAACAATTGTACAGATTTGACCTACCTACGACAATAAACTTATCAATCATGCGTTGTTAGCAAAAAGGTTGAAGACAACATTTTGCTTAACATGGGTAAAACAGAACATTTATTAGATTATTTATCAAAATGGCCTCAAAGCCATCGACTTGTTAAAACAAATCGAATAAAGAATACTTTGCAATACCTAAGACGGTTCGTTACCTAATACCATCCTATTAATTATGGCATGTTTTGCTGTGTTTCCTAGGGAGCAAAATATCCTAGTTAGACAACGTATCTGTTTTAGAATGCTCTAAAAGTACGACAAATTTGAAACCTTTTTTTCTAATCAAAATCTAAAAAAGAAACCAAAAAGAGTTCTCACCGATCGTAGCCCAAATACACTCTGCCTTTTCCCTAATAAAATATAACTCCCAACTCGTAAGTCGCAAATAGGTTAACTTTTCTTTATTCTTATGCTTGTGACCGGCGGTATTTTGTAGTTACTTTTGACAAACTTTCAGCAGTTTTGAATTTTGACCAATGTATAAACGTGCATGCTCTTCATCTACACACTTCATGCTTAGTGACATATTATAGGAGTATCTACTAGTATCTACTACTTTAACAATTAACAATGAGTACACACAATGTTATATTATTTTATAACTTACATAAATGTGTTTTCTTTCATTTTTAGCCTTTCGTTCATTTTCTTTATCTTCTTTTTTATCTTCGTTCTTTCTAATCCTGTCTTTCTTTCTATATTTCTTTCTTTCTTTCTTCCTTTCGTCATTTCTTTCTTTCGTCATTTCTTTCTTTATTTCGGCTTTTCTTTCTCCGTTTTTCGTCCTTTCTTTCTTTCACCGCTGTATACACTTCCTTACTCTCTTCTTTTCCCTTTCTATCTTGCTTTCTTTTATTAAGCTATTTGTTTTTCCATTTTTTTTTATAAAAAAAAATACCACCAGAATAATGCAATGCCATTAAAAGTCAACAACAATCAACATCAATAAAGACCTATTTTTCTCATTATTTTCCTCCTCGTCTTTCTCCCCCTGCTCCTAATACTACTCCTCTTCCTCCTACTAATATAACTACCACCACAAGTACAACATTAACTCGTTAACGACAAAAATACCAAATCGCGAGACGTTAGTAAAAAATCATCATATTCAATAAGATTTTTTTACTTTTACAACTTAAATAATATACCCTTAAAAATCACAACCCAACATGTATGTGCAAACCCGTCACTATCACGTCTTTTTAAGCCTTTACCTGAAGGTATCTTTTTTACAATTCTTTAAATTCCATGTGGCGGCGCTGTGATGTTTTTTCAGGGGTAGAGGAAAGTGCAGTAGCCACTGAAAATTCCTAACATTTGAAGATAATGGAATATTATACGGAATATCATCTCTAAGTCATGCTTGTGTCTTTAGTGCTGCTGGACCCGTCCACTCGACCACGAGACGTTTTCTGCTTTAGGAAAATCTTCACCTAAAACAAACATTGTAATAGCAATGGAAAATGGAACCATTAATAAAATAACTCACACATGAGATGAAAACAGTACAGTGACATGCACTATTTTGGTATTATTTGCCTGTTTCAGAAACGATATGAATTCTTTAATTTTGAAGTTATATTAAAGTAGTTTCATTCTCTTTTCTGTGAAATATTCTTGAAATATACGCTGTTCTAATGATGCATTTATTTTTCCTCTGGAAATAAATGGAATGAAAATCACAGGTCTTCTCTTTTCACGTTCCGTTTCCCTCTCCTTGTTCCTTGTTCCTCTTTTTTGTACCTTTTTCCACTTTATCTTTCCTCTTCCCCTTTTCCCCTACATATGTCTTAGCAATACTATTCCATCTATATTTTTATGTGAAATTGAATTAAATACTTACATCATCATCCAGAAGGCACTGTGTGATGAAGATGAATACACCCTGTAAAGTAGTAATGTGAACGATGTGACAATAATACATCTTATTTGGCACAGGTTCAATTATCATTTTTAAAATATGATTAAAAACTCACAATTAACATTTATTTCTGATGTTTCAATTGACCTTTTCGGTAAATCCCATAAACCTTTACGGGTAGACCTGAAATGTCGGCATTTGGCGTCAGTGCGCTTCACACGGATGCGCAAATCTTTTAGCGAGCATAATTACTGCGCATTGCGCAGTCGGTGTGAAGTCAAATGGCGACATCCTACTCGCAAAGGCATATGTGATTTACCGAAAAGGTCAATTAACTCAGCCCTCTCTTTTTTTTACTTTTTTACAACTGTCTAGATCAGTTTATAAAATACTGCAAACAATATATAACCCAACCTATTAGATGCAATTTATCAATATGCTAATTCCCACCTGTAGTCCATTTCCGATATTAAAGAGATAAGAAAACACCACACCAGATATCGGATCAAGTTGTAGCACACCAAAGATCCAAGTCACACCTAACAAAGGAATGAGTATCATCATGGCCCGCACACTGGACCTGTGTACAGTTGGGTAAACAAGAGTCATGAATGCTGCAGCGCGGGGATAGTAGTAACATTCCAAAGTTGCTATTAATCTTGAGTCACAAAAGTCATGATACCATTGGGGAAGATTAACTTTGTTCTTGACAATTGAATAATAATAAGGGTTAATGTCTCTCCCAAGCGAATATTAATTTGTGTCAAATTACGTCATCCAAAATTCTCAAAAAACATTTTGTGAATCAATGATGAATGGGTGTGTAGTCTAATGTTCAACAAATCTTCCTATACCTTTGTACAGGAGGTTAACCGTAATGAATCATGCTTTTACGCGTAAGCGAGTATTAGGCAAAACCTGTGTGCGTATACCAGTGCTAATATCTGGCGACATTTAGCAAGTGTTAATTATTGAACTAGTAAAAAATGTTAAGACTATGTACAAAATTATTGGTCACTATGAGGGCTCATGATGTACCCTAATATATACCCCAAAACAAGGATTCCCGATGTTATACATTTTGGCAGCAATTTTGAAATTTCAAGGTCAAGGCGGGGCTAGCTTTGCTCCAAAGCCAACCTATTTTCCATCCAATTGAAAGAAAAAATGAAAAACCATGCCATATGCCCTCTGACACTAATAGTAAAGACCGGCTGTAGGTCGGCTTTGTATATTTTGCAAGTTTACCCCGTGCCCATCCACGGCATAGATTTTAGTCTCACTCCCAAAATACAGAAGGTCAACGGGGCATCCACTATGGAAATAGAAATCTGCACTGTGAGATGAGGATATTAAAGATCACTGGTCTAATTAGCCAACACTCAGCCACCTGTTGTTGATGACAGATTATACCACAACTACTCTTATCAAATTGCTGTCAATCACATACTTGCTTCAGAGCCATTTAGCCAATCAAAAGCCGGGCTGGCCAGGGTCATGTTTGAAAATGTCTTATCACTGATCGTGTTGACACATCTAATTAGATTTGGTAGGATAAAATTTTGAGATCTGGTTTCAAGCAGGCAGGGAAATTGGAAAAGTTAATGTTTTATCAGTCTCCTAAAAATTACTTTGCAGGGCATGTATAAATGGTTTCATTTTGTTAATATTTATAATTATATTGTTAACATAAAATATTGTTCTTGTTTTTATTGTTTAATATCATTATCTATTATTATTATTATTATTATTAACTCTTTAATCAAGGAATCTTTCCAATAGGCCTAGAGAATAAAAAAGTAGATAAAGTTGAGTGAGAGGGGTGAATGGGGGATATCGATGCGATAAAGTGGAGCGAGAGTGGTAAATGAGGGATATCGATGCCATAAAGTGGATCGAGAGGGGTGAATGGGGGAGGGGGGAAATGATGTGATAAAGCGGAGCGAGAGAGGTGAATGGGGGATATCGATGCGATAAAGTGAAGCGATAGTGGTAAATGAGGGATATCGTCATTATCGATGCCATAAAGGGGAGCGAGAGGGATAAATGGGGTTTCGATACAATAAAGTGGAGCGAGAGGGGTGAATGGGGGAGGGGGGAAATGATGTGATAAAGCGGAGCGAGAGAGGTGAATGGGGGATATCGATGCGATAAAGTGAAGCGATAGTGGTAAATGAGGGATATCGTCATTATCGATGCCATAAAGGGGAGCGAGAGGGATGAATGGGGGATATCGATATGATAAAGTGGAGCGAGAGGGGTGAATGGGGGAGGGGGCAATGATGTGATAAAGCGGAGCGAGAGAGGTGAATGGGGGATATCGATGCGATAAAGTGAAGCGATAGTGGTAAATGAGGGATATCGATGCCATAAAGTGGAGCGAGAGGGATGAATGGGGGATAACGATACAATAAAGTGGAACGAGAGGGGTGAATGGGGAGGGGGCAATGATGTGATAAAGCGGAGCGAGAGAGGTGAATGGGGATATCGATGCGATAAAGTGAAGCGATAGTGGTAAATGAGGGATATCGAATGGGGGATATCGATACAATAAAGTGGAGCGAGAGGGGTGAATGGGGGGGGGCAATGATGTGATAAAGTGGAGCGAGAGAGGTGAATGGGGATATTACGATAAAGTGGAGGGAGAGGGGTGAATGGGGATATTGATATGATAAAGTGGAGCGAGAGGGGTGAATGGGGGAGGGGGCAATGATGTGATAAAGTGGAGCGAGAGAGGTGAATGGGGGATATCGATGCGATAAAGTGAAGCGATAGTGGTAAATGAGGGATATCGATGCCATAAAGTGGAGCGAGAGGGATGAATGGGGGATATCGATACAATAAAGTGGAGAGAGAGGGGTGAATGGGGATATCGATATGATAAAGTGGAGCGAGAGGGGTATGGGGAGGGGGCAATGATGTGATAAAGTGGAGCGAGAGAGGTGAATGGGGATATCGATGTGATAAAGTGAAGCGATAGTGGTAAATGAGGGATATCGATGCCATAAAGTGGAGGGAGAGGGGTGAATGGGGTATCAATGTGATAAAGTGGAGCGAGAGAGGTGAATGGGGATATCGATAACAATTAAGTGAAGCGAGAGGGGTGAATGGATGATGTCGATACAATAAAATGGAGCGAGAGAGGTGAATGGGGTGGGGGATATCGATACGATAAAATGGATCAAGAGGGATGAATGGGGGATATCGATACAATAACAGTGAATGGGGGATATCGATACGATAAAGTGGAGCGAGAGAGGTGAATGGGGTTATTACGATAAAGTGGGGATCAAGAGGGATGAATGGGGGATATCGATACAATAACAGTGAATGGGGGATATTTATATGATAAAGTGGAGCGAGAAGGGTGATCGGGGGATATTACGATAAAGTGGAGGGAGAGGGGTGAATGGGGATATCGATGTGATAAAGTGAAGCGAGAGTGGTTAATGAGGGATATCGATACCATAAAGTGGAGCGAGACGGATGAATGGGGATATCGATACAATAACAGTGAATGGGGGATATTGATACGATAAAGTGGAGCGAGAAGGGTGATTGGGGAATATTACGATAAAGTGGAGGAGATGGGTGAATGGGGATATCGATGTGATAAAGTGAAGCGAGAGTGGTTAATGAGGGATATCGATGCCATAAAGGGGAGCGAGAGGGATGAATTGGGGATATCGATACAATAAAGTGGAGCGAGAGGGGTGAATGGGGGATATCGATGTGATAAAGTGAAACGAGAGTGGTTAAAGAGAGATATCGATACCTTAAAGTGGAGCGAGAGGGATGAATGGGGGATATCGATACAATAACAGTGAATGGGGATATCGATACGATAAAGTGGAGCGAGAGTGATGAATGGGGGATATCGATACAATAACAGTGAATGGGGGATATCGATAAGATAAAGTGGAGCGAGAGAGGTGAATGGGGGATATTACGATAAAGTGGAGCGAGAGGGATGAATGGGGATATCGATACAATAAAGTGGAGCGAGAGGGAGAATGGGGAGGGGGCAATGATGGGACACAGTGGAACGAAAGAGGTGAATGGGGGATATTACGATAAAGTGGAGCGAGTGGGCTGAATGACGGAAATAACGATAATGTGGAGCGAGAGGGATGAATGGAGGATATCGATACAATAACGGTGAATGGAGGATATCGATAGGATAAAGTGAGGCGAGAGTGGTTAACGAGGGATATCGATACAATAAAGTGGAGCGAGAGGGGTGAATGGGGATATCCGATACCATTCACCCCTCTCGCTCCACTTTATCGCATCGATATCCACCATTCACCCCTCTTGCTCCACTTTATCGCATCGATATCCCCATTCACCCCTCTCGCTCCACTTAATCGTATCGATATCGCCCATTCACCCCTCTCGCTCCAATTTATCGAATCGGTATTCACCCCTCTCACTCCACTTTTATCATATCGACATCCCCCATTAACCACTCTCGCTCCACTTTATCGTATCGATATCCCCATTAAATCACTTTCGCTCCACTTAATTGTATCGATATCCTCCATTCACCCATCTCGCTCCACTTTTTCTTACGATATCCCCCATTCATCCCTCTCGCTCCACTTTATCGTATCGATATTCCCCATTCACCCCCTCTCGCTCCATGTTATCGTATCAATATCCCTCATTCACCCCTCTCGCTCCACTTAATCGCATCGATATCCCCCATTCGCCGCTCTCGCTCAAGTTTATTGTATCGATATTTCCCCCATTAACGACTCGCTGCACTTTATCGCATTGATATCCCCATTCACTCCTCTCGCTCCACTTAATCGTATCGATATCGCCCATTCACCCCTCTCGCTCCTCTTTTATCATATCGATATTCCCCATTCACCCCTCTTGCTCCATGTTATCGTATATCAATATCCCTCATTCACCCCTCTCGCTCCACTTTATTGCATCAATATCTCCCATTCACCCCTCTCGCTCAAGTTTATTGTATCGATATCCCCCATTAACGACTCTCGCTGCACATTATCGCATCAATATCCCCATTCAACCTTCTCGCTCCACTTAATCGTATCGATATCGCCCATTCACCCCTCTCGCTCCTCTTTTATCATATCGATATGCCCCATTCACCACTCTCGCTCCACTTTATCGTATCGATATTCCCCATTCACCTCTCTCGCTCCACTTTATCATTATTGTATCCCCCATTCACCCCTCTCGCTCCATGTAATCGTATCAATATCCCCCATACACCACTCTAGCTCCACTTTTTGCATCGATTTCCTCCATTCACCCCCTCTCGCTCCACTTTATCATATTGATATCCCCCATTCACCCCTCTCGTCTACTTAATCGTATCATTACAATGTTCTTAGTCGGTTAATTAACCTCAATCTTACCGGTTAATTAACCGGTTAATTAACCGCATCATATTTAACCGGTGGTAAAATAGGTTAATTATGAATTTTGAATTATTCTGACGTATTAAGTTTTAACATTTTAATATCACTTCAATGTTCACTGGAAATATTAAAATAGTTTTCTTCTTCTTGTTCTCTAGTCCTAGAGTGTCTTGTAGCACATCAAAGATCATAATATGGTCTATTGTCTATGAGCGTATGTAAAAAATGTATGGGGGGGGTTCTTTGAAAAATTTTGTGCAAAAAGTTACTATTTTTGTCTGTTTTGTCATACAGTTGTAAATTCAATGAAATATGACATTGCTAAAGAGCGCTAACAAATTGATGACCCAAAATGTGCAAATTTTGGCGCTTTTTGCGCATAGCACATTTTCCCTGTCCTTACCCATAGATATTCCAAAACCGTGGCACATCCCCGTATACCTTCAACCAAGCAGAATGCCCCCCTCCCCACCACCTGTTGTACAAGTGTCCAAAAATCCACAGCAGAGTTACAGATTATACCAGGTTATTATAACAGGGTTGAATTGACATAAGTTTATATGAAAATAATTTTTTTATTTTAATGTTTTAAAGCTAAAGGTGGACAAGAACACTTCATCTGCTCATGTTAAATACTTGCATAATGTTCTTCAGTATGATGGCATATATTGAATTCCGAGCTCAGATTTATATATTTTCCAACCATAATTAACCAATCTTACCGGTTAATTAACGTTAATTAACCGGTTAATTAACCGCCATTTATAATTTACCGGTAAATTAAGAACTGAGTATCATTATCTCCCATTCTCCACATAATATCGATATCCCCCATTCACCCCTCTTGCTCCACTTTATCGTATCGATATCTGCCATTTCACCCTTCTCGCTCTACTTAATCGTATCATTATCTCCCATTCACCCCTCTTGATATCCCCCACCCCATTCACCTCTCTCGCTCCATTTTATTGTATCGACATCCCCCATTCACCCCTCTCGCTTCACTTAATTGGTATCGATATCCCCCATTCACCCCTCTCCACTTTATCGTAAACCCCCATTAACCCCTCTCCCTCAACTTTATCTTTAAGAAGAAAACAAAATCCACTGAAATAAAGGCCTAAACCATGTGACTTGTCAAACATGGGCCTAAAAAGTATACAGAACTTACAAAACCATTCGCAATAGAATATTCGACAGTATTGACGTGTAAATCACTGAAACATCAATATAGGCCTAACCGCCTAAATATACTAGTAAACAGAAAAGCCAAAAAGGAAGAAACTAGTAGAACATGCTGGTAGAAAGAATATCAGTGGAAGTATAAAATGCAAACCATGGTGGACAAACATACATTCATGGCTAAAAATTTCCACCAGCTAATTAGATAATCGCCTGATGATGTGTAAACCAGCATGGGGTCGTCTGGTCCTGGATGGGTGGAGTTTGAAAGTGGCACTCTCAGTCATAATTTATTGCATCACCTGGTCACCTGTTGGGATTGAATTGTTTTGAGATTTGGCAATAATAACATCAATTAAAATCTCATTACTGGCTGCAATAAAATGTACAGCAAAATATCAAGAGCCTCGCCTGGCGGCTCGGTGAGTGGGCTTTCGCGGTTGGTGGGTTTGTAGACCAATATCTTAGGGAGACAGTGATCATTCATAGTCTTTACTGCATAGTGGCCATATACTTGTTGGTGACTTATGTAGCTTGCCAATAGTGAAGCTTGCCTTCGGCAAGCTCTGTACCATGTACATGTACTGCTGGGAGTGGTATTAATTTTTTACAGAATGGTCTAAACCAGGCAGGGATCATATACATTTTCTTTAAAAATACCAGTCACTTGCTTGGGTTTATTTTACTTGGGAATCACTGGATCTTCTAAGGTACTGCGAGGGCTCTGATCAAGAGCTAGGCGGGGCGGCCATTGTTTTAAGCTGATCAGTTGAATATGCCATGTCAGAAAAATATAACTAGACACCAAAATCATTGAAATTGGACAATCTTAAGCGTATTAATAAAATTGCACGCAGCCGAAAGTGCATAGGCCTTTATCACATTTCTGCTCACATCTTCGTAACTAAAGGCCAATAGGGCAAACTATACATTTTGGGATTCCTTATGACCAGGTGAGTAAGTTTTGGTATTTTTTTTTTAAACGTATTGGGATATTCTATAATTTTGAAATTTGACCCCTGTTTGACCTTAATTGACCCCTACCAAAATGCCCGATACTTCGGAGAGGGCAGCTCAAGCCAAATTTGTTCAGTACCCTTCAGACATGCCCAAAACACTTTCAAATCTTTGTTTCAAAGATTTGGTCGGCAGACATTAGCACTGGTCTCTTACACTACACTCTTCAGTGTTTTGGAGGTAGTGGCTAACTTGGGGTTTTGTAGTTTTATTGCTGATATCAACACAGAAATTACCGATCTTCTTGTAAGGTTGAGTGGCAAAGACTAACTAACATTCGTCATAAAATAACCATGTGAACTAGACATCTTTAACTTGTTTTAAAACCCATTCCTCCTGCCCTCGGTGGGGCGCCTCTGGCCATCTACTTGCAATGTAGACCACACAGACGATGCGGACGCATATCGTTTGTTTAACGGTGATGAACAACGACGAAACATGATTGAATCCATAATTACAGGATGCGCTTCACAGGAATAGAAAGTGCACTGTTTTTTACTGTTAATGAGCTGACGGATCCGCGATGGCTTTAATTAAGGGTGTTTCCCAGTGCATGCACGATGTATTTGTACTTATATGGGTGTATGCGATTAGGCTTTTTAAGTTAATAAAATACTACTTTACTTACTTAACGCGATCTACTTCTGATTTATCTTGGTTAGTTTTCAGACTCAAGAACTTGCGAATGATGAGAGCTAAGAATATCAAGTTCACCTGCAAACGTAATAATTAATGACATTAAAACTATTATTTCAAGCTTCAATCGAATCAATGTTACAGACTCTACGACCAAGATTTGAAAACATTTTGTTCTTTATTGTGCTTTACATTGGTAGGTTACATTTAACTTGTTGAGCGAGATTTAGTAAAAAAAAGTTTAAATGCTGTGGATATCATCAATAAATCAGTTTACATTTACATACCACAATGATGAGTAAAGCCGGTGCGTAAAATGCATAAACCAGCCCATCTGTTATCGGCAGCCAGCATCTAAAATAATAATAATAGGTGTTAACAAAGACAAATACTAACAAGTAATCGCATTGATAATAGTATTAATAAAGAGTGTAATATAGTAGCACTACAGGGTGTCTCAATAAAAATAGGCCCTATGGAAAGTGGTGCATAACTTAAAATATCGGCAGTAAAATAAAAATTTTCTTAAAGATTCAAAAACCACGAAGCGCCTGCTTAACAATGGTGCAAAAAGTATCCAAATCCGTTCACGCGTCACTGAGATAATTTGATTTGTACAAATAGACACATATTTGGACCATTCCAATGGGGTAATACAATAATGTGTAGTTTATTATATAAAAAATATTCTAATAGGCTCAATATTGGTTAAGAGTAATGTCCTACCAAAGGGCTCTGACTAGCAAAAAAATGGACAATAAAATTATTTTTACTTTTGGAGTTTTGACCCCCCAAAGTTGGTCCCGGATGGACGAAGTTGCATTTTGAGGGCCCTATATCTTTTAAAGTAAAGGAGTTACAAGTTTTCTGATGCCAGATTTGAATTCTACACAAATAAGTACCCCAGGATACATACTTTTCAAAGTTGTAAATGGTTCCCTTTATACATTCATGGACCTCCAAACATCGTCTTTCGCGTTGCGACACATTTTTTACGCTGACCCCTCTAAATTTCAAATTGATGCCACGGGAAAACGAAATAGAGTATGAAGCTCAAATTTTCGGGATTTTACTTTCTCATCAATATCTACCACCACACAGAAAAAGAACAAAATTGAAGAGGTGCTGCGGTGCACATCCCTGGAGTTGACATGGAATGGGCCTGTTCATACATTTGTCAACCAACAGTAGGGCTGAACTTTATAATTATTGAAGTGACTGAAATATTTGATTCAAAAGAATTTGGTTCCCTCAAAATGAAATAGCCAGGTGATAGTTTTGATGGTGATATAAACAAAAATTGATAAACAACATCAATAACAGAAAAGAGACATAGTTGCTGATCCCTACCTAGCACCACTGGGAGTGACACGAGTCAAACTACTGCGATTTGGTAGTTCACATCATATTGCGCATGGTAGTGAGGTTTGGCAAAAATAGCATTCATATTACAGATATACTCCTGGGGTTCTCGAGTTATATTGTGAAGAGGGATGAAACATCATTTTTGTAAAACGTACATAACTCATTAACAACAATAAATCAAGCAGGTTTTCAAAGTATGAAGTTTTGCAGAACATCAAGGTGCTATTTTTCAATAATGTTGTATTGATTTAGATAATGAAAATCGATCTGTTTGGCTGTTTCGACCAACAATACTTATTCAACCCTTAATTTCATTAATGTCTTTAATTCTAAACTACAATGCAGCACATTATTGTTCATGTGTATTGTCCCATTGGAAAGGTCCAAAAATGAATCTATTTGAAGTTACCCAATTATCTCAGTGATGAGTGAACGGATTTTGATGATTTATGCACCAATCTATAGAAGAAACTTCATGGATTTTGAATCTGCAAGAAAGATTTAATTTTATTGCTGATATTTCAAGTCATGTCCCCGATCCACAGGGCCTATTTTTATTGAGACACCCTGTATATTGGGTATAGTTCAACTCACGCTCCTATTTCCGGTTCCGCATATTTGGAAATCCCTACCCCTAATGTAGTGAATGCAATAGCTGCTGGTAAACCTGTAGCATATGTAGTCATGAAATAAAAGTACATTATTACAAACTCTAGAGGGATTGGTTATGTATTACACACTTATCTCCCTCTCTCTTTCTCTCTCTCTCTCTCTTCTTTCTTTCTTTTTTCTTCCTTTATTTCTTTTTTTTCTTTCTTTCTTTCTTTCTTTCTTTCTTTCTTTCTTTCTTTCTTTCTTTCTTTCTTTCTTTCTTTCTTTCTTTCTTTTTCTTTCTTTCTTTCTTTCTTTCTTCTTTCTTTCTTTCTTTCTTTCTTTCTTTCTTTCTGTCTTTCTTTCTTGCTTTCTGTCTTTCTTTCTCTCTTTCTCTCTCTCTTTCTTTTTTCTTTCTTTCTTTCTTTCTTTCTTTCTTTCTTTCTTTCTTTCTTTCTTTCTTTCTTTCTTTCTTTCTTTTTTCTTTCTTTTTCTTTTTCTTTCTTTGTTTCTTTCTTTCTTTGTTTCTTTGTTTCTTTCTTTCTTTCTTTCTTTCTTTCTTTCTTTCTTTCAAAATGTGTTTTTTTTACCCCAAGAAACAGGCATAGATATCTTAAGTTTCATCTTCAAGTTGATGTTCGGGTTGATTTGTAAGAAAAGATGTACTCCTTCTATCAACATCCACATGAACACAACCAACCACAGGTAATGAAGCATTACAGTCACGGCGATGCAGGCAGCCTAAAACATGATAGGAGGTTTTAGTAACAAAGTGTCGGAATATATATCATAGTGAATAAAAAAAGTTTTAAAAACCATACGTAATGTTTCAGCACCAAAACGATTTAAAGTATATGTATGCATGTAATATGTATCGACACTACTTCACAGGGGGGAAATGAAAAGCATTGATTTTACTGTAGAAACCAATGGTGCCCCCCCTTGGTCATCTTTGATGGCCGGTCCTACCCTCGGATAAGGCCTTGGGGTAAAGATTTTAAACATGAACGCAAAAGATCGATCTAATATTAGCTTAAGGCCAGTGTAATGGGAGAGAACATGGACCTTTTGTCAAAAGTATATAAAACCTTACATTTTGGAAAGGAAATGAGTCAAGGAATCCCATGGTGACGTCAGATTTGTTCAAAAATCTTGAGTTTTTGAAAAAATCACAAAAATTTACTTTTTTACCCCAATTTTTTTGTGACAACAAAAAATCAGTTAGCTTTTAATAAAGAAGAGACATGAACTTAGGAAAGGTTTTTTATTTTGTTGAAATTCGTCTCTTTTTTCGCAATTTTGTCACTCTATTAAGCTAGAAATTGCACAGAATGGTGTATATTTTTGTTTAAAACAAATATTTTGAAAAATGAGAAAACCTTCCCTAGGTTTTGATGTACTCTAAACGATAGTACAAAAAGTTTACCTTTTGCTTGCATATTTTTCGAGTTATCTTGTCACAAAAATCGTGCAATATTGTCAAAAGTGAACTCTGAGAAATCGACGTTTTAGTAAAAAAATGTCAAAATTATGCACAAAACGTCCTTATATTTTAAAACGGTAAGACTTTCACGCTTGTAAAAGCTGTATCTGGTGCATGGTCTAAATATGCATCTTTTTGCACCAATAAATCTATAATGTCTGCTTTCAGTGCGCCAAAATTCAAAATAATTAAAAAATCTAAATGGCATTTTCACTGCAAATTTTTGTTTTGTTTACACCACATTTGCTGGCGTGAACAACAAACCGAATGCGCCTAGACTGCGTTGGACATACGCGCAGAGTTGCGCCGCGTCACGCTTAGCGAATCGCGCGCCTAATCAAAATATTTCGCATTCGCTCATTATTTCCCACCAATTTACTAAGCTGTCTTGAGCCATGTGACTTTTTAGAGTTGAAAAGAGTCAAACAAAAATACGAGTAAATATTAGCAAGTTGTATTTTATAAGTTTCAAGTGAAAGAATACATCTTAGTGTTGATAAATATCAAGAAATGTCAAATTCGGGCGTGAACGAATGTGTCTTCCATTACTCTGGCCCAAAGTCATTTGGGCGTAAACACGTGCGTTTTTTTGTGACGGATAAACAAACGTAGGGGTGGAACCCCCCCCCCCCCCCCCTCGTAGTTCTAGGGTTAAGATATCATTTACGTTAATATATACCTTGTTTTTGGCGGTAGTACCGGTGATAAACAAAAGCTGAGCAAGAAGTAGAGAAGCCGCCAGGTTGATATGTATTGCTGTACGTGTCTTCTTGTATGACCTATGAAGGAAAGAGAGTAGGTACACATACAGCCTGTCTCAAAAAAAATTGTGCAAGTAAAAAGCGCCCTCTATGGCAATTAGAAAATACCGTTGTGACATGATGCTTACATCAACGTCAAAGGCGCAGTCTTAGCTCTCCAATGCCGTTTGTTCTGTTCAATTTGCTTGTTTTAATCTCGAGATATGTTTAGTTAACAACGAAATGGTAAAATCAAATTTGTTCCACTTTTACTAGGGAAGAGGGCTATACATGCAAATCAATGATAGCTGATGTTGACGCGTCTAATGCACTCCCCCCTTCGGGGCTCGTGCATAAAAGGCATCAACATCAGCACACATGCATTATTTTGTCTAATTTCGTTCTCAACAAGTAATACGTGTTCATTAACCTAGATAAGTTTGTAATATTTGTTTGTCTTTTAACATGTTGAATGACAAAGAAAACAGCCTTTACCATGATAAAATCATTGACATGCACGTGAATTTTAATTTTACAGTAGAATGTGAAATATCTATTTCTCTCTTAATCTGTTTTAAGTGGAAAAAGAGAATCATATAATGCCTGTATCATGATAAAACAATAAAAACAGTAAAAATTATTTTATTGTTGTATAATTTATATATTCTTTTGATTTCACGAAGGAAGTCTTGATAAACTTGATGCTATCATTGATTTACATGTACAGTCCTCTTGATCTTCCCTGGTAAAAGTGGCACAATTGTGATTTTACCCTTTTGTTGTTAACTAAATATATCGCGAGATTAAAACAAGCAAATTGAACAGAACACACGGCATTGGAGAGCTAAGACTACGCCTTTGACGTTGATGTAAGCATTGTAAGCATTATGTCACAACGGTATTTTCTAATTACTATAGAGGGCGCTTTTTACTTGCACAATTTTTTGAGACAGGCTGTAGTTATTGCTTTACAATGATGGATACTAATATGTAACAAAAACAACAACAACAACAACAACAACAAACAAACAAAAACAACAACAACAAAACATGAGAATAACACACAATACTTCTAAATATCCCACTCTTTGTAAGGGCATGATGTTTGTACTTTGATAAAAGTGATATGAGTGCCATGTCCAAAATAAACCTTTAACCATTTGACTTAACTACATGTTCCAGTTTATTGCAACTCTCACAAGTTTCCTCGAACAATCTTTAATTAGCACAGTTAAAATGTTTAAAAAGAGATTACAAAGTCAAGCAGTTTCATGTATGGCTTATTCTCTGTTAAAGAAATCTAATATTTTTCCCGGGATATTTTTATCATAATAGCAACAGTAAAATAGTAAAAGTAAAACGTACTTGGAAATTATGAATAAAACGATCGTAGCAATGAGACACAGAACGGATATAGAAATAGCGATGTATGTGATGTAATCCAGCGTCTGCTCGTGAACGATCGGGATGTCAAACTAAAAGTAAAAGAAAAGACGAAAAATATCATTGTCATTTATTATCAAAACATGTAATATCGTCTAGCAATTCTATTGCTTTGTATATTAACAAGGAACATAACACAAATACAATACATTACCTGTACATCATCATCATTATTATTATTATTATTATTATTATTATTATTATTATTATTATTATTATTATTATTATTATTTTGATTTTTATTATTATTATTATTTTTATTATTATTATTATTATTATTATTATTGAAATAAAGTAAAATGTTCAGGTTATTAAAGCCGTTGTGGATATGAATTGGGATAGAGGTAATCATTTCGATTCAGGTATTTAAAAAAACACGCATCTTACCTCAACGACCTGCATCAACACTGCAAAACTAGTCATATGATTACAGCTGCATGTCACGTGACTGTTATTTTTACTGGTAACATTACATCCGTCGGTAGACCATTCTCTGCGAGGGATATAATAATGGCCTTTCAAATAATATTAATGAATAAAAGTACTACTGGGGATTGTTTATCTATAATCATGGAAATTAGTTATGTTATGGCGCCATTAGTCACTTATTTCTTTAGCGAAGACCATGTCCGCACTTCCCCATTTATATATTCGTTCCCCTTAGTTAAAGTTTGAAAATATGCCTACCCTACTCCTTATCTTACTGCATGTTTTTGGGGTTGAAATTTGGTTTCACATTATACCCACTATGCAAATCCTGTTATTTACTATACCGTAAAATTCCGTCTACAAGCATATATATGCCTCTAAACGAGGTTTTTTTGACACAAGAGACAAGAGGCAGACACTCTCAACAAAAACGTTATTTGGAGTTTGAACAACTATATTACTGATAAAGGCGGCTGTACAGACATGTATATTTGTAAGACCAATCTATTGCAATGTTTTTGAGAAGGGTATTGGCCTTTCATATCTTTCGTTAAAAAAAAACCCGTTTAGAGGCATATATGCTTCTAGACGGAATTCTACGGTATATGCCCAATACTCTGCATTCGATATTATGTATTAGAAACAAATGAGAGTTTCTACAAGTCATGTTGTCCAGTATATAATAGCAAGAGTCATTCTATCTATGATCCAAACTCACCTGGTTGGAGTCAAATACTGGCAAGAAGGCTCACGGTCACGTGTCACATTCTATATAATAACATAAAATCAACTTAAATATTGGTGATCATCTTACAGTGCATACTGATTCAATACTCAGTCATAACATTACTAAAATATAAATTATGATTTCATTTATGTAATGTCTTGTGAATAAATGCAATTACGTATACTAAGCCTTTATACAAGTAGTTATGTGACAAGTTTGCATGAAACTGTCAACCCTGTGGGCATGCTTTATCATCCAAATGAATATGAGAAATACTAATGAACCTGCAAGCAACCTGTCACATTGTTGGAAATGAGAGTTTAATCAGGATTTTAAATTCTAATAGTTTTACCCCATGCTCGTTGTTTTTGAATGAAATCTCATTTTAAATTTCCACCGGTGAAAGACGAAAGAAATATTCCCAAGCTTTATGCATCACACTACAATAAAACAATATACCTAGACGACAGGGCAATTAGTATAATTAAAGTTTTACATGGTAACCATCCAAAGCAACAAAATTACCTCTTAGTGATGAATAGAAACTATTGACAACGCTACATTATAATAACATAATATCGGATCTACATCATTCGCTGCAATGATCTGGATATAGCAATATTCTTAAAATATTTTAGTAATTGTTTCAAATCGTCTGCGTTTTCCCTTAATTACTCTGAAGACGCAATCTAACTGGATATAATTTGAACAAAGAACATATGAGCAGGGAAATTTGATAGGATCTTGGAAAGAAATTCAATGGTTTTGATAAAAAAACAACCCTTTGATAAAGGTATTATATAAACATCATTCTAGGGGAAATAGTTCGAAAGGGTTCTTATTTTCAGATTGCGTCAGGCGTCCATCTTGGATATTTGACCAAAATAAAAATAACATCAATGAAAAAAAAGAACATTTCTAGGTTCACTATTGGCTACATAAGAACGTCAACTCAAATGGACTTAGTAAGGATAATTGCTTTACTCTATATTTTGCCCTAATTATTGTTAAAATAGTCATAATACAATAGGGGCTACAAAATTACCAAATATTACATCAGCTGCAAGGTATGCTCTAGGTTCTAAGCGTCTAAGTCTCCGTAGTAGTCTATGTTTACAACATACCTTTAGAAGGCTGAAGGTTACATTGAATATCTCCGTCGTGTTGTAGGATACTATCTGGTTGTTGCTATTGAACATATTCATTGACATAACTCGGCTTCCAATTACAGTGCTGGTGTTTGCTTGGGTTTCGATATCAAATTTGAATACAGATGTTACCAAGGCATATCCTTCCAGGAAAAGGAACAGAAAGTAATCAAAATATTCCCCCCGACATGACATATTTACATTGTACCATCACCAGGTAGTAACATCCCAGCGTTGCTGTCTTGGTGGATAGTAGAATCGGTGTATTTCCTCCACGACTTCATCCACGACCAAATACCTTGATTTTGTCTCAAGGAACATAATTCCTAAATAATCTTCAGGCCTTTGGACCATCAGGCTTAGGCCTGTGTATATCGACGGCTTGCCGTTCACTAAGAATACCTGGACATGCTAATGTTTCACACACCCAATTTTAAATGTAATAAGGGAAACGAAAGTTTGAACTTATCTATTTTGTTTATTAAACGTTGAATTTTCACCAAGCCAATACCCGAACTGGTTGCAAATGATGGAGCCTCATGTACCAGAACTGTGTACCATACACTGCGGTACGTATTTCCTTCGCCCCAATGTACACTGTATAATGTGATCTTTTTTACAACAATGAGAGCCATTATTACACATTTGCCGAGAACAATTTAATTAATGTTATAAAGTAGTAATGATTCAACTGTATACCTTCTGTATCTGTCCACGCATCTGTAGGGAATATTATTTGAAAGTCGTAAGATTCGTCATTAAGCACAACAGTCCAGGAATCCCTTTGTAGATCACGAGCTTCGAATATCTCCGTATCTGTAAAATCAACATTTGAAGTAATTGGTATGTCAATCGTTGGTTAAAGTAAAAAAATATGTTTTCCCTGATTGACTCCGAGAAACCGCTTAAAAGGGCGCGAGAAATTAAGATTATAGTTATGCATTGATGTCATTTTACCGACCAGAGAAACATATTAGAGAAACATTTATTAGAGAAACCGATCAGCGAAACATATCTCTGATTGACTCCGTGAAATTAACATTATAGATATGCTGATGTCATTTTATTTAGTAATTGTTTTTTATGATTTCTTTAAGGTATTTTAAGAATATACTTATATCAAAATAATAGTTTGCTTTTCAAATAGGATTTTATACGATACGGTACGTTCATGTCATTTGGAAAAATACAGATTTACCAATGTATTTGTGTTGCATTCCCGCGATAATCTGTTCAAGGTGAAGAAAATTGGAATTGATCATTTCCCACAAGCAGAAGATATCATCTACGTCCTGCAGAATTACCCGATACATTATGTTCGAAAAAAAACATAGGAAAACAAAAGCATTCCAATATTAAATCAGCGTGTGCAACGTTAATAGTACGGGTAATACATAAACCTTAGTATGGACAACAGTTTGGACTATTTTTCACCTTCTTACCACGACTTACTTTAAAACGTGCATTACACAATAATGACTCATCTTCCTGATTTATATTTTAAATATTTTCTACGTCACAGTTGCACTTTGTCTGTCCGGTCACGCCTTTAAATATATTCAAAGTATTTTTAAAACTATTAGTGAGATTGCGATGTTCCAAACGCAGGACGTAGAACGTACGTTTTCACGTACGTTTTTACGTACGTTAATACGGTGTTAAATATTGCTAGTCTCGGTTCCAAACCGGATTGTGCTCATTCGTCACGAAGGAGAACAAGTCAGCAGGAATGAAGACTATAATATTTGATCTAATCTAATCTAGGTCGATAGAGGGCATAGTGATTGAAAAAATAACAGCAAGCTGAGTCTCTGCCTAATTCAAACAAGCCGCTTTTGATTTTGACTAAAATTTTGACCTACATGCTGATTAAACTTAATTGTTATTTTTTTGTGCTCCCCAAAGTTTATAGTTGCCCCAAAACATATATTTTGGTAGATTAAAGATCACTACATCCATACATCATAACTTTACTTTCAAAATGAGACTTTTTCGTCCTGAAAATTGGACGCGTTGCATGGACTTAGATATGAGGTAAAATCAGCATATTTCAACGTAGCATCTGCGTTTTATTCTACGTTGGAATCCAAAATGGGAAATCGCAATGTCATTTTTTGTACGCAAAGTATCACACACATTCAATGGGCAATCTATGCGTATGAATATTGCGTTTAAATTTAGTCCATTTTTAACATATCGCTGTACCTTTATTATAATGATTTGTTACAAACAAAAAGGATCATAATAATAATTAGACGTTCCTTCGTATGTTCATTATCTTTGACTGTCTTTAACATATTGTGATATGGACAAATTTTGTGCATTTTCAACGATGTATCTACGTCGATTTTGCACGTGGAATATCTTCAAAATCTTCTAAATACGTGACCTCGCTTCGATGCAGGAGAGTGGTTTTGAATAGATCAACGTACGTCCGATGTCTACGTTTGGAAATCGCAATGTCTCTAATATAAATACCTCGTTTTCAAATAGTTCTCCAATTTTCGCAGGTACAATTTCACTTTCAACACAACTAAACTGTGGTGTGGTTGCTTGGTTTATCTGCGTAGTCGTCTGGTAAGTGCTTAGCGCGTCAGTTGTCTGTAAATCATCTACTGAATAAACGAATAAACGGCTTCAGCGTCAACTTCAAGGGAGATATTACCAAAGCTGCTAAAAGGAAAACGTATGGGTCGAATTCAGTCCCAAAATAGAATACAAAAACAAAACAAAAATGGTCAACATATTAAAATAACACGGCTTACCCGGTATACAGTATCCTCTGTATGCTTTCACTTCACAAAGGGTCAGACTCTGATTGCCAGTATGTTGAAGGGAAATACTAATGTATTGTCCCGTAAGGTTACAGCCTATTTCGATTTTTTGACCAGCATCAATCATTGTTTGTGTTACTACCCCGCATTCCGCATTCATGTTGTAGTCTTCAATGTTTCCAACACGAACAACGGCACTCTTTAAACGTTGCTCTAAGATGAAGAATCAAAAAGATGAATGTTTTCATTATACATTATTCATTCCATACTTATAGGGTTTAAAGCTGATTTCTACCTGCATTGTGCGGTACAGAACACGAACACCCATCAAGCATCGTGCCCTTTGTGTTGCATGTACGGAAAATACTTTTCAAAAGTACACAGCGCTTTACAATGAAAAGCTGGTGTATTGGTGATGTAATGTAGGAAACATCACGTGCTTTATACATAGAAACACCCAAATTAAGACCAATACTCACTACAGCAATCTTCTCTGTTGAAGATTTGGACCGTTTCTACACATTCCTGTCCTCCCATATCCACCTTCCACCACGCAACCCCAACGGCATTCTTATCTGTATTAAATTATGTAATGCAATTTGCAACTTTATTTGATGGCATCGGTAGCTCGGGTCTGTATTGTTTTAAAATGCCCATTTTTAGGATGTTAGTCTTATAGGAGGTGTTGACGGTGACTTGACCCCACTGACATCTGATAAGAACAGCTACAGAGAAGAATATTATTTTCTTATTAAAGATTAATCTGTCTCTCGGTATCCTTATGAAAAAATGGATCTTAGGTTCACTCATTTCAAAAACGTGTTATATTGTATATTAAAAAGCAGTGTTGCCAGATGCATTTGGGAGAATTTAAAAAATGAGGTTTTTACAAACCATGATATACTGCCATGATTCAAGTTTCTTGTATCTCTCCATGTCCTTATGGTAAATGGGTCTTACATTCATTTATTCCTTATGAGAAAAGTTTGCTATATTGCATTTCAAGAAGCAGTGTTGTCAGAAAGTAGACAAAATTCTCAAAATAATATACTAGTTTGTTACTACGAGTATAATATGGTTTGTACTGTAAAATTTCTTTATGTTTGATAAGTGAAGAGGTCTTGTAAAAATCTGTTCATGTTGAGAAAAGCTTTGGGTATTGTATGATATCAGACAGGTGTTGCTAAAGTATGAATTTGGTCAAGATTACATTGGGTGTTTGCACAAATTAAGGTTTCAATGTTCTATGCTAAAACAGAAGCGACAAGCCTGTTACCACAATACAACAGTCAATCAATGCCATCTGTATGTAAAAGGCGCGACCTATCTGAGCATGAGGGTGGAAATATAGGGACCGTGTTTTAATAATTACAATTTGTGTTCAAAATTATTTGCTAGATTTTGGATGTGTGAATTTACAAATTTTACATGCTGAATTAACTGAATCTTCGTATAGTCTTCTTCTGCAGGTTACCACAGTCCCACAGATGTTCATCAGCTTGGTACACCATCACACAGGTAGCCTGTCATCTGACATCATGCTGAATCAGGTTCCAGATCACAGTGGGAATCACCCTGTCAAGACTCAAGTTGGGAAATGTTGCTTTGAAAAGATTTAACACTGGTATTGTTGGAAGAACCATCAAAGTTTCACCATACACACTCGGTAGCGTAGTCATCCCATCACACCATGTAGCTAGCACAGGGCTCTCATCAGAACAGGTTCAGACCATCACTCACATGACATCCCACATAGAGCCCAAGGTAGAGAATAAATAATACCAGTGTCAAACTTCTCACTGCAACCACCAAAGGACATAATAGCTCTCTATCACATGATCACATGGTATACTAACTTTGTTTTAAATGAAGACCAAATAGGACGTGTCAATGTAAACAATCTCAAAATAAAGAGAAATGCTACAAACAAACAGCGTTTGAAATAAGGCGCGTCCTTTTGTCTAATACCCGTGAAAGTAGGCGCAGACCCACAAATTTCCTACGGTACGGGCCCGCGTGACCCATAAAAATTGAACCAAACAAAGAGCGGACATTCCTAGTTTCACTGAAATATCTGGTTCACATAATACGTCCAGCTTCCAAGGTACACTTTAATGTTAGTTCAACATTCAAGTACAAATCATGCATCGCTAATGCCTTCAACAATGACATACTGTGACCTGCGACAGCTATAATGTTAGTGCACAAGCAGGATGTATTGCCAGTCATTGTTTCTATAGTCTACACCAACATCTAAAGTCTAATACTTCATAATAGTCGGACCCTTGAAACTTTTACATACAAAGTGACGCGATGGGTTCTCATGTGGTCTAATTATAGTATGGAGTCATTCGAGGAGAAATCCAACTCTACCTATATGGAGATGATTCCATTTAGTTTGATGAGATTACATCTATAGATCTAGAGACAATCCTGAACAGAGACCTGCAGAAAATATGGATCTGAACAGACAGATGAGATGGAAGGTGACAATATTGAGAAAGGGGAATCAAACCAAGCTAGATCTTCTGTTTGGAACCACCAGCCTGGTTGCGAAGGAGGAACTGGAGATCCCGAGAGTCATAGTCGACAGCAAGGAAACCTGGAGAAAGCACACCTCCAACGTCTAATCCAGAGCAGGACAGAGAAGCTGGGGGCTCTGAGGAGAGTTGCAAATAAACTTGATGGCAGGGGCAGAGCTTGGATGAGTGCCAGCGTCACAACTCTGTGATTATCATACTATATCCAGAGGAAGGTCCTTCGAATCATTGCATGAGCGAAGAGGAAGCAATCACATCACATCTCACCATCAAATACGTCAAGTGGCTGTAGCAACGGACCTCTACAAAATGCATACCAGTATGTGCTCACTGGATCTAAAGTCACTGCTACCAAACCCATTTGTAGTCAGAAGAGCTACCAGCTCCAGTTTGCTCTTTCCATGCGCTCACAAGTACCAGTTTCTAGCACCATATCTACTGTTAATGTTTGGAATAGCCTGCCAGATGGAGTAGTCTGAGACATATCTGAAAACGGTGCACCATCTATTACCAGTAGAGTGCATAAGTATCTTATTTCTTGTGTCTGATGCTTTAATGTACCCCTTCACTATTTTGTCCCTAAGCTGCTGTCAACCACTGAATGACTCATGTGGCTATCTTTCATAGCGCCTAGGTGACGTTTTTGACCTGTGTCACTCCTCATGGGAGTCTGATAAAACCGTTAAGCAAACGCATGTCAGAATCATCCCTGTCGGTGTTCATATGCAAGATCACAAACATACTTTTGATCGCAAGGAGGTCAATATACTGGACAAAGATCAAAGATGGAATCAGAGAGTGGGGAAGTGAAACGGTGTACTCGAATGAGTCACGAAAATTTCTGGGTGCGTTTTCAATTTGCTAGTGTGAATAAGTTTTAAAATGTCCAACAATTATTTTTCTGATTAATTAGAATTCATTTTAATGAAAAGTTAATGAATGACGAATTAAATAACTAATTTGTCAAAATATATCGTCATGTTATTTGTCATTTGTTTCAATCAAATGTGATTTTAAGTGCTGAAAATCATTTTGAAATGAATTTAAGAAAACAGATTATTTTTTGAATGAAGAATTTATAATTTGTCAACTAAGTCCACGGTATTTGACGAATTATCATCAACTGTGATATAGTGAAATGTAAATCAGACTTCTAACTATTTATGAAAGCTTAGGTATATGCCCTTGATGTCCTTGTTCTGAGTTCATTTAAAAAGTGTGATAACATCGTGACAAATATTTTACAATAGGCCTACTCACCTGTGTGTGTGCACGAGTTGTCGCGATAATATCTGCCGCCTGTATCGCCATCTACAGCTTTCTCTGGTCTGCCACCATGCGCTATGCTTGATTGAGTTGTTGTTTTATTCTGAAGGGATATCTCTACGAAATAACCAGCAAATAAGTGTTAACAATATTAAAATTGTACATATAACCATTTAAGGTTAGCAACTATTATAAATTGTTGCGATCTGGTAGTTCACAGTATTTTGCGAATGGTAGTGAGCTTTGGCAAAAATTGCATTGATTATTTCATAGCGAGCTTGTAGAAGAATTCAAATATCACATATTATACTGTTGTGGATCATTTTGTAAAACGTACATAACTCATTAACAACATTAAATCAAGTAAGTTTTCAAAGAATATGATTTGTAGAATGAATGTTTGCAAAACACCAAAGTGTTATTGTTCAATAATATATTGATTTAGATTAAGAAAATCGTAAGAATATACAAAAAAGATCAGACAGAAGCCGGTGATTATGACAAATTAGTCATACACAACAACAACAACAACAACAACAACAACACCTGACAAATGTGGTGTTTTTGAGGTGCGTTTAATCCTTGTTGAGATCAAAAGTTTAAAATAATAAATTACACATTATTTGTTATTATCGTTAAAAATAATCAAACAAACAAAACAACAACAACACCCGCATGCAATTTCATGATACAGTTTTACAGAAAAAAAATCCACTTTGTGATTTTCTGACGATGAGTAATTAATTACCTAATTAATTAGTTAAATGTATGTATTTATTTATTTAAATATAGGGAACAACATAATAACATGGATATACAAGAAACAACATTCCGCCATCTTTTCACTATTAGAATAGCTTTTGCAAAACGTCCATCGAATTCAAATGTTTGATTGCTGGATATCTTTGTTATGTTTGCCAGAAAATGCGGTTGGTAGGATTTTAAGGGATCTGGAATGAGCGTTTTGAGCGGTTAGACAGTATTTTTTGTGGAACATGAGAGCACATCAGACATATCGAATTGCATTATGAATACGAAGAATGTCTTTCTGATATCAAATAATTTTTATTTTTGAAATTCGCGATATAATACAAATTTTATGACAAATTATTAGAATTTGATATTTTTCACATTTTTTATATATAACAGTCCTCGAAGTAAATTTTATAAATCTAATGATATATTCTTAAAGTGTATGTAGCTGGGAGCAGAGCCAACGATCAATTGAAAATTTTGACCTTTCATATTGAAAATATGGATTTTTTCCCCAAAAAGACCTATTTTTTTTGGTTTTTTGGTAAAAATATTCATATCTTCAATACGAAAGGTCAAAATTTTCAATTGATCGTCGGCTTTTCATCCCACCTACATACACTTTAAGTATAAATCATCAGATTTATAAAGTTTACTTCGAGTACAGTTAAATATCAAAAATATCAATTTTTAATCATTTGCCATAAAATGTGTATTACATTGCGAATTTCAAAAAATGAAAATTATTTGTTATCAGAAGGACATTCTTCGTATTCAAAATCCAATTCGATATGTCTGATGAATGTCCCACAATAAATACTGTCCAAACGTTCATACCCCAGGCCTTAATAAAACGACTATATATAATCAGTCTATGATATAATAATTAAATAAATGTCCAGTTCAATGCATTTTGGTTGATTTAGGCTAAAATACACTTTTAACATTCATCACATAAAAACGTTGAGATATACACAGACAATGTAGAAATGTTGTCTAACAGTTGCAGAGTAGCATCCCTAGTGAATCGATTTAAATTCGCATGCACTACCGTCGTGCAAATTATATTAAAGTTGTCATAATTTTGGCAGAGTTATAGTACTTATAGAGGGTATTAAAGGTGTAGTAAACACAACATACAGACTAAAATGTAACCATCTAAACCAACATTATTAGTATGGAAAGCCAAAAGGAGTATCACAAACTCATGAACGAATAAACAATTAGGATACAATAAATTGTGTTTTCTGCGTGAGGTTTTTAAGGCTAGGTCTTATAAAGCCACACCATTATGTGATTTGATCCAAAACGACGCCCTAATTTTTTCTTTAATTTCTACTTTTTGCATGATTGTAATGCCCAATGGTGTATAAAATACCACGTAAAAAACTAAGTCTGAAGTGCTTTAATTACAGTAACATTTTCATATTAAATCTGGAGGTTTTATTCCGAGTTCACCGACCGAATGATGGCTACATGATGATGTGTACATGTATCAATCACGATTGTTTGATTGCATGTAAAACTGAGTCATTTTAAAGAAAATAACAATGATGGCGCTATTTATCTAAAATCTTGTTTGCATCTTTACAAAGGGTAGACACTTGTAAAATAGTAAATGTATTAGAACATCAGCAAATAGACTAACAAACCACAAGGGAATTTTTAAAAAACTTTTTATCACGAGATGTAACTCATATTATTTGGCTAATTTAAATAAAAAATATATGTAAATAACGCCCTCAATTTGCACATAAGTGTACAGTTTACAGATTTAAAATTACCACAAAAAAGCAGAAAAAGGTGAATTATTTGATATAGAAACAAAACGGAAAACAAAAATCTATGTTAAAAATTGCTACAAAATATATGCATTATACAGTTTATTAGTGTGATAGCTGTTGGTATTATTCAGGTCTAGAATTTAACATTATAATAATGTTTTACCTCATCTGTTTGGCTCGAAATTAAAAGGGACAATAAGATTAGTAAAATCTAACATTTAATATAAGAAATTATTCTTTATGTAAATCGCATATTATTGCTATTAATCATGTTAATTGAGTATTATTCAATGATAGATGAGCAGAAGGTATCCTTAAACTTATTCAGAATAACTATGTTCAAGGAAATTAAATATAAAAAGTTAAACTCGTTATTATAACAGATGTCAACTAAATAAACAATTTATTTTCCGGAGAACGAGCCTTTACCCCTCGGATGTACAGGGTTGGTTACGCACCTTAATTTAGTCATTGTTTGCAAAAATAAATTGAATTTTTAGTAGAATTCAAATTCAAATATAGGCATATGGTTGAAATCTCCATCCTTAAAACACATGTATACATGAATACTAGAAATTATATGTTGACTTAGCGGCTATTTTGGATTTTCAAATTGGCCACCATAATGGAATTAACAAAATGCGTGCATTGTTTTTTATTATAAGTGAACACTTAACTTCACAAAAAGAAAAAAATAGCAAATCGACTAATTACCATCATTTTTGTGACACACGGATATTTTGCTGTTATTATAATTATATTATTATCCACTTACCCATACCTGTTTGACACAAATACAGAAAAAGGCACAATCCTTGAACTACAACACTCAGGATAGTCCACATCCATCTACCAGCCATCGTAAACTTCGCAAACCTTTTGACCATCCTTTAGATACGACGCTAGAATGTCGAATTCTATGTTGTTGTTATGATTTTTGTTTTTGCTGGTGAAATGATCATTATTCCTATTTCACCATGACGGCAAAAATCTAATGATATGTTAAGTGCAGAGTGTAGCTGAAAAAGTTACGCTAATTGTCTGCTTCGTTTGTTTGCTACCTTGACAACGCTTTGTTAATAATAATTCATTATTTTAAGCCAATACATTACCATTACCATTGTCTCCAAAATTATCATAATGACAATCATCGTCATCGTTATTTATTATTATTATCATCTTCATCATTGTCATAACCAACATCATTGTCATCATCATTATCATCAACATTATCATCATTATCATCATCATCATCATCATCATCATCATCATCATCATCATCATCATCATCATCATCATCATAGGTGCTATGGAATGATTACAACATTGATGTATGTTGCTTCAACTGAACATTCGGGAGTCAATACGAATCAGGCAGTGAAAGAGTCAAACACATCACACACAAAATGCAAGCAAGCAATAGTTTATTTCGTTACGTTATGAATTAAAATTTACACCCTTTACATGTAATTATATTAAATGCAAAAAATATTACCAGGACGGATACCTTGCTTATTATTAATTACTTTCTTGTTTTTAATATTTTAACGTGTCTTTTTACGTGTTCTCATTTCATTGTACTAGATGAAAATGATTGCAAAATGAAATTCCTGTTTATGCACATAACAAACCGTTCAATATTTTCGAGGTGGGTGAGAGTGTTGGGGGTCTTGAGAGGAGAATCCGAATTTTTTAAAAGTTGACGGGAGAATGTTTAAACAATTGGGAAATAAATGGTGGGATCTGAAACTTGTGAGAAAACGCAAGGAGGGAACGCGAATTTTATGATGCCATTGTTTTTATTTCAAATCTCACATTCTCCTGGCGTAAATATTGAATGGCCATAACTATGAAAAACATTGACACAACTACTACTACGGTTACTGTTTCAGCAACAGTAACCGTTTATTTATTGTTATGGGTAGAACATATAGAACATGGAGGCACGTGTTGATATCGGTTGATTAATCTCCAGCTCTACGGGACATGATGTGATTATTTATTAATGTTTCTTACAAGAAACTACATAATTTTCAATTCTAGACCTTCACAGTACCAACATCTATCACACTGATATACGCATATATTTGTAGCTCCTTAACTGACATTTCCTTACCTTTATCAAATTAATGTTTTATCTTTTTGTGCCTTTTTATGGAAGTTTTAATTCCATAAACTGTATATTTTCTGTACACATTGAGGGCGCTATTTAGATTTAATTTAGCCCAATAATATGAGTTATTCCCTTCACGATGAAAATAAGTTTTAATTTAAAATAAAATTTCCGTGGTAAAGTCTTATTCAGATTCCCTTTTACAAATTAAGCGTACTGCTAGCCGTCCAGAGCGTATTATTTGCAAAAGGTCCAATGCACACGCTTGACGTCGCGCGCGTATACGCGATGGTTAAGCTGTCAAATGAAATCTGAATATGACTTTATAATGTTACTCGTTTTTATGATGTTTTAATGCCATAATAGAAGTGTCTGCACCCATTTAAGATGCAAACAAGATTTAAGGGAAATAGCGCCATCAGTGTCCAACTTCGCTTAAAACTGAATACAGCTGAAACAACCGTGTTTATAATACACTCCGGAGACCCTAGGAAATTAATGAGGCAGCCCAGTAGCTGAAACAAATACTTGTAGTACTAAACGCAGCAACAAGAATATAATAACAAATAGCAGCGACAACAAAAACAATAACAACGACATAAGCAGCAACAGCCACCCTACTGCTATCGCTACTGCTTTGGCTGCCATCACTGCAACCTAACTTCTACCATCACTAATAACCCCAGTATAAACAACAACAGCACCGAATTTCAATTCATGTGTTTTTCCAATCATTTATTCGACATGTATGTGTTTTATTTATTTAAGTTTACATTTTGGTAAGAATTTAGTTTTATCCTGCAATGTAGCACTGCTATAATACACCTGCATACATCAGGGCGTAGCATGAATTAAAATATTTCACCCATAGTCCATTATTTAGGGACTTCTGTATGTCTTTTTTTTCCTGAATTGCGGCTTTTATGCTAGAATTTAGCCTAAATATTTTATAGAATGTTTGACAATCACTACCAATATATATTTTATATTTATAACTTGGCTGCGCCTCCGTGCGTCAATATAATTATATACATGCCATGACAATAACACATGTGAACTAATATCAGTGTCAGTCAGGATGTCACCCCGTCCATGTTTGAAGACGTATTAAACTAAAGTAACTTGATGAGATATAGGTTCTCGGTTCGAACATTGGTAAAACTAAGCTTATTTACTCATGCCTTCATTGCATTGATATCCACAAACTAGTAAATGGGATGTTTCTGGAATGATGTCACAGGTGATAGTTTGGGTGTACCCCTGATATAATATACTAGTCAAATAGAACTTGGGTCTGACTCTTCAGTTGGGTATGACTAATATTTTTGGCTTTTATGTGAACGTCAGAGACGTATAGAAAGAAAATGTAATTGGTGCCCAGTAGGTAACCATGTCAAAGTTCACAAATAGTCATATTTTAAAATATTTTCGAATTGATTCAATCTTTTTTCATTAATCTATTTTGTTTTCCATTTTTTTTAAAGAAAATAAGCCACATTGATAAATTCTCAATACCACTACTACCACAAAAACACCACTGAACCATAACAAACATACCAACCACTACTGATCTTTTTCTCCACTTCCTTATCTCATTGCTAACTCATAATTCTCCTTCTCCTACATACTACATACTACCTATACAAAGAAAAAAAACTATCACTTCCACCACAACATCAACAATCTGTTCATCAGTGACAAGCACATCAATTTGATTTTTTTTTCTAATTATTTTCTCAACTTTTCCACTGTTTTCCATTTCTTAAAAGAAAATAAGCCACATTAAGGGATCTGGAATGAGCGTTTTAAACGTTTCGACAGTATATGAGAGCACATCAGACATATCGAATTGCATTCCGAATACGCAGAATGTCTTTCTGATATCAAATAATTTTCATTTTTTTAAATTCACGATATAATACAAATTTTATGACAAATTATTAAACTTTGATATTTTTCACATTTTTGATATATAACAGTCCTCAAAGTAAATTTTATAAATCTAATGATATATTCTTAAAATGTATGTAGCTGGGAGAAAAAGCCGACGATCAATTGCAAATTTTGACCTTTCATATTGAAGATATGGATTTTTTTCCAAAAAGACCTATTTTTTTGGTGTTTTGGGGAAAAAATCCATATCTTCAATACAAAAGGTCAAAATTTTCAATTGATCGTCGGCTTTTCACCCCACCTACATACACTTATACATACACACGTATAAATCATCAGATTTATAAAGTTAACTTCGAGTACTGTTAAATATAAAAAATATCAATTTTTAATCATTTGCCATAAAATGTGTATTACATTGCGAATTTAAAAAAATCAAAATTATTTGATATCCGAAGGACATTTTTCGTATTCAGAATTCAATTCGATGTGCTCTAATGTCCCACGTCCCAGGTCCCACGTCCCACAATAAATACTGTCCAAACGTTCATACCCCATCCCTTAATAAAAAGAAAAGTAGAATTACAATAACACTACTACCACAACAACACCACTATCACCACAACATCAACAATTTGTTCATCCGTGACAAGTACATCAATTTCTACCACTTGATCTACCGTAAAACATCGTCTACAAGCATAATGGTGTTTTGATGAAAGCTAAATTAATACGAAACCGCCGTAAATATGTCAATACTTGTTTGTATATGCTTGTATCGGTAAGTTATTTGACCAAACTGCATAATGTTATAATTTTGTCGATGCATGGCGCCTGGAATAATTTAGCTTTTATCAAACTCTAGTATGCTTGTAGACGAGGTTTTACGGTATTTTCTCATTATTTTCCTCCTCCTCATCCTTCTCCTACTACTACTTCTGGTCCACCTCTTAATACTATACCGACAACTTACAGTATCAACACTTCTTCAATACCCAAACCACCAAATACCACTATACTTCGTCAATTTATCCTTTCAGAACTCATTCTCTTCATCCCCCTTTCCCTCCGTCTTTTACTAGTTATATATTACTTCATCTTGCTACTTATATGCCGACAACTAGACACGACAACAACAACAACAACAACAACAACAACAACAACAACAACAACAACAACAACAATACTGACATCGATGAAAAACACACCAAATACCATGAATACACGAATTTGACTTACTAATCCATCCTGTCCTCTTTTTCTACATCTACTACTGCTATGACTGCCTAATATGACACTATCACACTACTACCAGGGCCGGATTTACATTTGTTTGGGGGAGGGGGCTAGGCTAGTCCAAAATTTGGAGGTCCCAAACTCACCAAGTTTTGCCAGTGGCGGCGGATGCATTAAAATTTAGAGGTATGTGCATATTGTGTTCTGATTTCAATAGAACATTTGCTCGTAAAGGGCGCAAACACACTCGGCTTTAGACTATTGCAGCCAAAAATGAAGATGCATTTTGCTATTTGAAAGGTAAATTTGAGCGAAGCGCCCCAGGCCCATCTGGTCCAATGGTAAATCCGGCCCTGGCTACTACCACTATACTACTACCACCACCACCACCATCACCATCACCACAACAACAACAACATCACTACAAACAACAACAACAACAACAACAACAACAACAATTGTTCTTACAATGCTGTAATGCGACCCTTAGATAATAAAACACTTAATAAAGCGGGTCTTTAATACGTCTACATATTAAAGATAACACACAGGATTCAACTACAACTTTACTTTGGACGTATCCAGTGGTTAGGTTTTATATAGTACATATTAAACTACTGTATTTACATTGATTAATTGCCTTTATGAGAAAAATATAAGCCAAAACTATTAATAGGCTTGATAATAAACTAATGCATCTTTGCGGCAACATTTACACATAACCAATACTCGCCCTGGCTGCGCCCGTGAGTCATTCATGGTATTTTACTGTGTATTATTACACCTTAACATGCAGTTGCATTACTTTATCTTAAATAGTATGCCTATAAATAATAATGTTTACTTACATACTAATACAATTTGACGTACAATTTTGTAAAATGTAATACAATTTCATTTATTATCCTACAAGTATTATAGTGTCCCTCATTTGCCTAAAAATGTGTCCATGCAAAATTAATTAAAAAGTTAGCCCACGTCCTACGAAGGCGGTACCGAACTCGTCCAAGTGAAGCCCGTCGTACAAGATCATTTTATTTTGAAGTCATCAAGTTTAGTAGAAATTAGACAGAACATGAATCAAATTCACCAACGATTTTTTTTTCAGTAACGTTTCGATCCATTCTAAGCACGTCCTAGGTTTCAACAGTAAAATCCATGATTTATATTTTGCTTTTGTGAAATTTATCTAAGATATATGGACTTTATTGAAACTTGTTAGTTAATGTTTAGAAGGAAATCACATGTTCGTGAAATTGTTGGCCGTATCACATACTAACGTATTCGACATTTTTAACATTTTTGTGAAAATTGGTACATTAGTTTGTTATATTCTACTCTATATATTCACCAGATATCATGCCTCAAAGTGGCTTAATTAGTAAGATATTAATTAATTTAATTACGTCGTATTTTCAAAACCTTGATAATCTCATTCGACGTATTTGCCGACCAACTATACTGCGCAAGCCCATTTTGTCGTATCTGCAATTTGAAGAATTTGCCGTTTCACATAGTAACATATTTGCGCGACGTATTTGCACGACTTTGTCATTGCACAGTAAAATTGCTGTTCTGTCCTATTCACATAGTGACGTATTTGCGCAACTGTTTCACATACTGACGTATTGTTTTTAGTCCTTTCCAGTGAAGTATTTTAATTAATTTTGATTTTTGCAGAATAACTGATAGTGATGAGTGAATTACATTGAAAATATTATTTGCATTATTCTTAACCAGGTTTTAATCGACAAAAATGTTTTAATCAAGATTATACAGCATATGAAAGTCGCTACATTTTGCAAATACGTCATTATGTGGTGCTGCCGACGAAATGTTAACTATACTTAAGTGCAAAATCAAGATTTCCCAATTTTGAGATAGCGCGCTAGTAAATATAAAGCCATGGCGAAATGTGTGTAATTATTTTATTATCACTGAATATAAGATACCCAATTACATGCACCAAGGAGTGGCGGCGCTACGGGGGGGGCACTACAGGGGGGGGTCATTTGCCCCCCCCATATTTTTCTTGCCCTCCCCCAGTTTGCCCCCACCCACTTTTGAGGCAAAACCCAAAAAATCACGTAAATTTCCACTTTTTGCGGCAATTTTAAACCCCCCCTGAAATTCACTTTGCCTCCCCAATGCCCCCCGAAAAAAATTCCTGGCGCCGCCACTGATACCAAGTGTAACTGTATGGCGTTTAATATTTATAGTACAACTCTTGGACTGTGGCAAATACCACCCACCGTACCCCAACCACTCCCTCTTCATAGTAGGTCGTGTTTAAGCTATATGTACAACTTGAATAATGTAGCCTTAAAAAAATGTATGTGCAAAACCGCCACTATTATGTCTTTTTCAAGCCTTTACCTGAATATTTCTTTTTCAGAATTCTTTAAATTCCACGTGGTGGCGCTGTGATGCTTTTTTCCTGGGTAGAGTAAAGTGCCGTAGCCATTGGGAATTCCTAATATTTGAAGATAATGGATGATAACACGGAATATCATATCTAATTCATGCTTGTGTCTTTAGTGCTGCTGGATCCGTCCACCCGGCCACGAGACGTTTTTTGCTTTACGAAAACTTTCACCTAAAACATGGAATCATTCATAAATTAACCATTACTTGAGATGAAAACAGTAACATGATATGTTAAAATAGCGAAATATGCGAAATATTTTTGTAATCTACGCTGTATTGATGATGCATTATATTTTTCTTCTACAATTGGATGGAATGCATATAACACGTCTGCTACTACTTTCCCCGTTCCGTTTCCCTCTCTTTACCCTAACTTTGTCCTCTTTTTCCACTTTGTTCTTTTCTCTTTCCTCTACATTATGTCTTAGCAATATTATTCGTTGTATAAATTATGTAAAATTTAAGTACTACTTACATCGTCATCCAGAAGGCACTGTGTGATGAAGATGAATACCCCCTGAAAATTAGCGATTTGAACGAACTGTCACAATAATACATCCTATTCGGCACATGTTCAATCATTATTTGTAAAATATTATTAAAAACTCACAATTAACATTTATTTTTGATGTCTAATTTCAAATCGTTTAGCGAGCATAATTACTGCGCATTGCAAGTAAGCGGTATGACGTCAAATGGCGACATCTCAGGTCTACTCACAAAGGCTTATGTGATTTACCGAACAATTCAATAACGTCAGCCCCTCATCTTTTTACCTAACAACCGTCTAGTTTAGTTTACTGTAAACAAAATATAACCCAGCCTCTCAGATGTATCAATATGCTAAGTCCTACCTGCAGCCCATTGCCGATATTAAAGAGATAAGAAAACACAACACCAGATATCGGATCAAGTTGTAGTACTCCAAAGAGCCAAGTCACACCCAACAGAGGAGTGAGTATCACCATGGACCGCACGCTTGCCCTGTGTACAGTTGGGTAAAAAGAGTCACGCATGCTGAGATAGTAGTAACATTCCAAAGCTGCTATTAAACTTGGGTCGCAAAAGTCATGCTAAAGGAGAATTTTTTACCATCTGTGTGTTTGAATGCAAAATCTTATAATCGCCTCCTATAAGCCACCAGATTTTGGTGTACCCATTAAAATAACTTAGAATCAAGTAACATTTGGCAGGTGTTCATATTTGAAGTAATGAACATGAACATGTTAAGAACTATGTACAAAATTATTGATCACTATGAGGGCCCATGATGCACCCTATCATTTCCCCTAAACCAGGTTGCCCGATGTTATGCATTTTAGCAGCCATTTTTGAAATTTCAAGGTTCATGGCGGCCATTTTAAGTTGTTTAGTTGAATTTGCCAGAAATATGTTAGAAAACATATAACCAGACACGAAATTCATTTAAATTGGCCAATCTAAAGCGTGTTAGTAAAATTGCACCCAGCCGAAAGTGCATTTGCCTTTATCACATTTTTGCCCGCATCGTCGTAACTAAAAGTCGCAGATAGGGCAAGCTATACATTTGTGGATTCATTATGACGAAGCGAGTAATTTGGTATATATTTTAAAAGCATTAAGATATTTTATAATTGTGACCCCTGCTTGACCTTGATTGACCCCTACCAAAATGCCGGACACTTTGGAGAGGGCAGCCCATGCCAAATCTGTTCAGTACCCTTCAGGCATGCCAAAACACTTTCAGATCTTTGTTTTAAAGATTTGGTCGCCAGACATTAGCACTGGTCTCTTACTATACACTCTTACATGTTGAATTCAGTGTTTTGGAGGTAGTGGCTAACTTGGGGTTTAATTTTGTAGTTTTATTGCTGATATCAACATAGAAATTACCGATCTTCTTGTAAGGTTGAGTGGAAAAGACTAACTAACATTCGTCATAAAATAACCATGTGAACTAGACATCTTTAGCTTGTTTTAAAACCCCATTCCTCCTACCCTCGGTGTGTGTGTGTGGGGGGGGGGGGGGGGCGGGGGCTCTGGCCATATACTTGCTAGGTAGAACACACAGACGATGCGAATGCATATCGTTTGTTTAACGGTGATGAACAACGACGAAATATGATGGAATCCATAAATACAGGATGCGCTTCACAGCATCATAAACTGCACTGTTTTTTACTGTTAATGAGGTGACGGATGAGCTATGACTTAAATTAAGTGTGTTTCCCAGTGCATGCACGAAGTATTTATTGCACTTATATGGGTGTATGCGCTTTTAAGCTATTAAAGTTAATGAAATACTACTTTACTTACTTAACGCGGTCTACTTCTGATTTATCTTGGTTAGTTTTCAGACTCAAGAACTTGCGAATGATGATAGCTAAGAATATCATATTCACCTGCAAACAATAATATAATAATTAATGACATTAAAGCTATTATTTTAAGCTTCAATCGAATCAATGTTGCAGAATCTACGGCCAAGATTTGTAAACATTTATATAGTTCTTTTTTGTGCTTTACAATGGTAATTTCCTTCAACTTTTAGAGAGAGTTTGTGGGATAGGCTTTTACAACGGGAATTCATGACAATTAGTGGGTTTTTAGCGGGTTCGCCGTCGGACAAGTTTAGAACTGTCAAGCTTTCGTCAGGAGTAGCTCTGACTTCTTCAGGACAAAGTACCTAAGAATGAGACATGTAGACCGCCCCTTGTCTACTGATGACTCTGACAAGAGTCGTTCACTGAAGACTGCCCCTTGTCAACAGAGAACAAGCAGATCTCACCTATCTGCTAATATAAAGGTTTTGGTGGCTCTGAAAAGAGCCGTTCACTGAAGACTGCCCCTTGTCTACAGAGACATGTCTCATTCTTAGGTACTTTGTCCTGAAGAAGTCAGAGCTACTCCTGACGAAAGCTTGACAGTTAATTAGTCAGGATGAGAGGTGGTGGATCCGAAGGAGAGAGAGAAAGAAAGAAAAAAAGTTTAAAATGCTGTGGATATCATTAATAAATATCTTAGTTTACATACCACAATGATGAGTAATGCCGGTGCGTAGAATGCATAAATCAGCCCATCTGTTATGGGGAGCCAGCATCTAAAATAATAATAAGATTAAAGCCATATTGTAACATTTCCATACAAGTATTTATTTTATGTAGGGTAAATACGCCTATTCTCGGTCACTTAAGAAACAACACGCTCTATTTCTTGCGTTAATGATTATAAAAGTTAGCTATATGGGAACGTGCATTCCACACCACACCCCGTTTAACATACCCTGCATGACATCTTCCATTGAACTTGTATAATAAGTACAAGGTCAAAAGGTCAAAGTCGACGACACTGCCTATTCTAGGTCACTAAACACCTATTCTCGGTCACCGTATAGTTTTTCTATACCTATTCTCGGTCATTCTCTTTTGGAAGCCTGGTTGATCGGTATGATGCGGTTTTGATAACTTAAACCCATAATAAAATACGTGTGCAGTATTCTCAGATATATTGACAAGGAGCGATCCTTTCAAAACGGTTTATTGGCAACAATTTTCGTACCATCCGATCGGGGTCCGAGGTGGTCCTATTTTGTGGGAGCGCACAGCGGAATGCGGTGGCACGCCCGACTAGTCCAGGAGCAAGATCACAAAGGGCCCTAAATAAGGAGTTCGTTCACCCCCACTAAATACAAGGTTTGACACCATAGGTAGTTAGTATGGACCCTCTAGATCACTGCTAGGTTGGTAGTGGTCTCAAATTGTGGTAACACGTGTTTTACAGGTGATTTTATATATGGACGTATAATTACATAAAATCACAAAAAATAGGACAAAATTATGGGGTAGGGGAGATATAAATTCCCATAACTCAACTTTTACTTATAATAATGAATTTATTTTGGTATGAATATGTAGCTAATTGATTGTTCTAACTTTCTAGTATTATTTGAAAGCAAACCTAGGTTTCATTAGATCATGATTGGAAGTGGCCAGTCCATACACTAGTGGAAAATCAGATTTTTCACAACAATGCGTAGGGTTGGTGTTTTTGTGGCACTGGCTTCAAATTTTACTATTGTGCCAATTTCTATTTTCAAAATTAATTAAGCTCCATTTTTTAATTTTGTTTTTAATATCAAGCATATCTAGGCAAACGTTGATGTTTTGGTTCAAATATTTATATAAGTGCATGTTTGCGTACATGTTGGTTTGTGTTGTGTAAGTTTGGGGTAGGTGGGGGTGTGTATGTGGGTGTGGGTGGGGGTGTGTATAGGGTTCGGGGTTGGGGTGTTGTACGCGTCTTAATATGTCACTCAGCTGAACTATATAAGTTCCATTAACCAAATTTGTTTCGTAAGTTACCATTCATGTAATATTTTGAATATTTATATGTGCGGGGTGAGATCAACCACTGCTTGTCAGGAAAATTGACTGAAAATGTAAAAAATAGTTACTTGTCCACATGTAGCAGCGTGTGTAACAATATTAAGGGGTAGGGGAAATATAAACCATCATAACTCAACTTCAACTCATGATAATGAATTCATTTTGGAATCAATATGTAGCTAATTGATTGTTCAAATGTTTTAGTATTATTTTAAAGCAAAGCAAACATTATTTGTCAGGTAGATAAACATAAAATGTGAGAAAAGGTTATTTTTTCATGTTTAAGGGATCTAAAATGAGCGTTTATTGCGTTTCGACAGTATTTTTGTGGGACATGAGAGCACCTCAGACCTATCGAATTGCATTCTGAATACGAAGCATGTCTTTCTGATATCAAATAATTTTCATTTTTGAAAATCACAATATAATACAAATTTTATGACAAATTATAAAAATTTGATATTTTTCAAATTTTTGATATATAACAGTCCTCGAAGTAAATTATATAAATCTAATGACATATTCTTAAAGTGTATGTAGCAGGGAGGAAAAGCCGACAGTCAATTGAAAATTTTGACCTTTCATATTGAAGATATGGATTTTTTCCCAAAAAGACCTAATTTTTTTTGGTGTTTTGGGAAAAAAATCCATATCTTCAATACGAAAGGTCAAAATTTTCAATTGATCGTCGGCTTTTCATCCCACCTACATACACTTTAAGTATAAATCATCAGATTTATATAGTTTACTTCAAGTACTGTTAAATATCAAAAATATCAATTTTTAATGATTTGCCATAAAATGTGTATTAAATTGCGAATTTCAAAAATCAAAATTATTTGATATCAGAATGACATTCTTCGTATTCAGAATGCAATTCGATATGTCTGATGTGCTCTAATGTCCCACAATAAATACTGTCCAAACGTTCATACCCCAGCCCTTAACCATGTCAAATATGGTATTATTAAGGGTTAGGGAAATAAAAACCACCATAACTCAACCTTTACTCATAATAATGAATTCATTTTGGTATCAACATGTAGCTAATTGATTGTTTTAACTTTCCAGTATTATTTTTAACAGAAAACCCATCAGGTCTACATAAAGTGTGCAAAAATGTTAACTTTCCAATGTGTAACAGTGAAAAAATATGACAATATTAAGGGGTAGGGGACATACAATCCAACATAACTCGATGTTTATTCATTATAATTTATTCATTTTGGCATCAATACATAGCTATTTGGGTCTTGTAATCTTTTAAAGCAAAATGACCATTAGTTGTTAGCTGTATAGACTTAAAAGGTAAAAAAATATCCATTTTTCAAGTGTAGAAGCGTAAAATATGACAATATTAAGGGGACATACAAATCACCAAAAGTCTTACTGATGAAAATGAATTCATTTTGGTAACAATATGTATAGCTAATTGAGAGTTCTAACTTTCTAGTATTATTTTAAAAGCAATTAAACCATTAGTTGTCAGGTAGATAGACATAAAATATGCGAAAATGTTAATATTCCATGTCTAACAGCGTAAAATATGACAATATTAAGGGATAGGGGACATTCAAATCACCAAAACTCAAGTTTTGCGGATGAAAATGAATTCAATTCATCAATATGTAGCTATTTGATTGTTCTCATTTTATAGCATTATTTTAAAAGTATTTAAACCATTAATGGTCAGGTAGTTAAACATAAAATATGAGAAATATGTTAATATTCCATATCTAACAACGTAAAATATGACAATATTAAGGGATGGGGTATGAACGTTTGGACAGTATTTATTGTGGGACATTAGAGCACATCAGACATATCGAATTGCATTCTGAATACGAAGAATATCCTTCTGAGATCAAATAATTTTGATTTTTTTTTTAATTCGCAATGTAATGCACATTTTATGGCAAATGATTACAAATTGATATTTTTGATATTTAACAGTACTCGAAGTAAACTTTAAAAATCTGATGATTTATACTTAAAATGTATGTGGGTGGGATGAAAAGCCGACGATCAATTGAAAATGTTGACCTTTTGTATTGAAGATATGGATTTTTTTCCCAAAACACCAAATAAAAATTAGGTCTTTTTGGGAAAGGTCAAATTTTCAATTGATCGTCGGCTTTTCCTCCCAGCTACATACACTTTAAGAATATAATTAGATTGATAAAATTTACTTCGAGGACTGTTATATATCAAAAAGTGAAAAATATCAAATTTTAATAATTTGTCATAAAATTTGTATTATATCGTGAATTTCAAAAATGAAAATTATTTGATATCAGAAAGACATTCTTCGTATTCAGAATACAATTCGATATGTCTGATGTGCTCTCATGTCCCACAAAAAATACTGTCGAAACGCTCATTCCAGATCCCTTAAGGGGTAGGGGACATACAAATCACGATAAAACTCAAGTTTTGCTGATGAAAATGAATTCATTTTGGTATCAATATGTAGCTAATTGGTTGTTAGCAATTAAACCATTAGTTGTCAGGTAGATAGACATAAAATGTGAAAAAAGGGGTAATTTCCATGTGTAGCAACATAAAATAATAACAATATCAAGGGGTAGGGGACATACAAATCACCAATACTCACGTTTTACTGATGAAAATGAATTCATTTTGGTATCAATACCACTGCAGATAGATCAGTGGCGTAACTACGGGGGGGGAGAGGGGGGCAACATGCCACGGGCGCCAAATTGACCAATTTAGCATCGATTCTGCGCCCCTCCAAGCGATGAAAGTCAAAAATTTTGCGCTACGGGCACCTGAAAACCGTGAATTTCGCCTCCTTACCAGTTCCGGCCTTGATATTATTCCGACAGCCTGTCACTAAGCAAAAACAAGCACGATTCACTTGAATTTAGTACCCACGAGAGGCTGATACATTTTGCTCAGGCGCTAGTTTTAACCGGAACTATACAAGGTTACACCAATTTAGTGTTGTGCCCCCTTGAAGAATAGCACAGTAGCGCTAATAGCACGCTATAAGGTCTAGGTCATTTTAAGAATAGCACAATAGCGCTAATAGCACCCCTCCAAGTGTACTAGAATTAAAAAATATCATTATTGCGATAATAACGCATTATATGCCCCCTCAGGCCAAAACAATTTCCAGAGCACAATAGCACTAATAGCACGCTATAAGGCCTAACCATTTTAAGAATAGCACTATAGCGCTAATAGCACGCTATAAGGCCTAACCATAAAAAGAATAGCACAACAGCGCTAATAACACCCCCTCCAAGTATAGGAGAACTCAAAAATAGCATAACCATGATAACTGCGCTAATATTAACATTTAAAGCCATTTTTAATGTCCCTAATGGTTTTTTTTTCTAAGTCCTCAAAAAATAACACTGTCAATTGCACAAATAACACAACCATGAAAATAGCGGTGCTATTTGTGCTATATAACATGTATATAAATTGATGACAAAATTGCGCTAATAGCACGTGTAGGCCCGAGGAGATGGTGTATGTTATCTGCGCAACTCAGTTATAGCGCCTTTCTCGGTCCAGGGCAGGAACCATTTTTGCCGACAGAAATGTGACATTGTTGACCCAATTTTTCCGACCGAAAAAGTTCGAAAATACGACAGGGTAGGGGTGGGGAAGGGGTAGAGGAGGGGAGGGGCGGGCGGTCACAAATAATTTCTCCTCGCTCATTTGTATTCGACAAATGGCTATAGGCCTAATTTAAGCCTGCAGAGCAAAATGCATCACTTCTCATGTGCTCATGCATGATCATTTGTAGGACACATGGCAACAACGATGTCAACATAGCTCATACTAGTGAACACTGACCGAGAATAGGAATGCCAACGGAATTCGTATGCCTATTCTCGGGCCCCCCTGTTTCTATGGGAATTTACATAAACACAACACCAATCATTTGCTATGGTGTTATTTACGATGCAGATGGATCAACTTGTTGAAATTACAGCTTTAAAATGCATGTACGATTTCGCATCACTGATTATATTACAATACCACCTCTTAAATGACGTCATTATTTTTTTTAAATGCCAATATTTCAGGTCACCATACAATCTCAAAATCTATTATTTGAGGTGAACTGTGCTGCCGTGATATTAAAAAGTCACCAAAACCTGCAGCACCGGTACGGCTAAATGATTCGTTCGGAAGACACGGCTGAAATGAAAGCAACGATCGTCAGCGGTTGTTCAATACACTAACTGACCGAGAATAGGCGTGTGACCGAGAATAGGCGTATTAACCCTATTGTTGGTTTTTGCTGTCAGATATATCCCCTTTTAATTTTGAGCCGAACAACACTTTAGCAAAGCATATTGGAATTTACCACCAGCGTGCCAATGCGTGTCACTCCGTCGGTTGTGCTACGGTACGATCATGTTATGAACATCACGCACGCGTTTGACTAATATTTCTATCGTAATAATAAAAATGACGGGTCCTGCGTTTTATTCAGAATCTCGGATTTTGACAAAAATAATGTACAGCACCTTATTCTTGATTTTTTAGGGTATGTTAGTTTAATAAAGTACATTATAATCGTGTAAAAAATTGTAAAATATTGAGAGCGTCCTCCTCAGCAAATGTTACAATATGTCGTTAAGAAAGACAAATATTAATAAATAATCACATTGATAATAGCAATAATTAGTGTAATATAGATGTACTATATTTGAGTAAAGTTCTACTCACGCTTCTATTTCCGGATCCGCATATTTGGAAATGCCTACTCCTAAAGTTGTGAATGCAATAACTGCCGGTAAACCTGTAGAATATTGAGTGAGGAAATAAATGTACGAAAAGTACATTATTAAAAACTGTTGAGGGATTCTCTTATGTATCACACACTTGGAGTAAAGCTCTAACTAACCAATGAATGACAATCTGGTCTATCCAAATAAAAATATGATGTTGATTGTTGACCTATTTAGGGCATCCGAAACAGAATAAAATACAAAATGCTGCCTACAAAAATGGGCACAAAGCACTGACAACCTTGTGCCATATATTGATTATGCTTTTTGTTTCTTTTGTTTTTTGGTTTTTTTTTTCTGTTTTCGTAGTTCCTCCATTTTATTCAAGATATGGTAAGAGAGGAAGCACTCAGCAATGACAAATATAGAGAAAAAAGATATCAGTACAGTGTCAGTACATATGTATAATTACCCCAAGCCATAGGCATAGAGATCTGCAGTTTCATTTTCAAGTTGATGTTCGGGTTGATTTGTAAGAAAAGGTACATTCCTTCTATCAACATCCACATGAACACAACCAACCATAGGTAATGAAGTATTACAGTCACGGCGATGCAGGCCAGCTAAAAATGAAATGTATGAATAACATTTAAATGTCGGGGTTCAATACTAGATTAAACAACTCTTCTATATCTTAACACACGAGACAAACGTTGTTAAACCGTGATGAATCCACTCTTTGCCAGTAGCGAATACGCGAACATGAGTCAACGGTAGTGCGCATTACGCGTGTCGAGTATTCGTCTTGCCTGGACTTTTGGAGGTATTTTGGAGGTAGCAGCAAATATTGCCGCTTGATTCAGTAGTTTTATTATTGACATCAACAGAGAAATCACCGATATTCTTGTCAGGTTGAGTGGCAATGCCTAATTGACATTCCTCATGAAATAATGATATGCATTAGACGATCTTTAGCTGGCTTTCGTTGTTCAAAGGGATTTAATTATGTTTCGCTTGTTCAGCATCATGTAGCAAGTCGCGTCGGGTGTGTCTGCGTGGTTTACTTCTAAATCAGCCCACGCGCTAAAATAACCATACTTAATAATGTTTCAGGGAAAAAATAGTTACAGAGCTGACATTGGGTGTTCATTACCACCAAACCCAGGAAATATATAGGGTGCTGGCGGGGATTGTATGACTGCATAGGGATTAATCGGTTGGTACGCCCAAAGGGTGGGCATGTCATGACACTGTCACCATCCCTATATCTTCAAGTTAGAAATTGCCGCTATAATAAGTAGTTCTTCAACAGCCACGCATGGCGATTTTGTTCCGCCGTATTTAACATGTTTAATAGACTCAGTCAAAGTATAAAAATACGATAGATATTTCCGACTATGCAATGCGCCGCTACGCATCATTCAGCCTTCAAAAATCAATCAAATCCGAATTTTGGTCAATGTTTGGTTTCAAAGCGCCGGCTGGGAATTCAGAGCGTCCATGTAAGCTTACCGTTGTCTTTCAACACACATGTTCATGTACACCTCAAACAAAAGGTTTTTAATGAGACCAAAAATGAAGCGATATTTTCTACCCAGAGTCGAAATGTAGACATCAAAGGTCGAATGTATGAATTTTGTACATCAGAGTCAATTTCGATGACGTCACTGGTAACCACGTGATTCGCTAAGCGTATTTCTATTGGTTAGTTTTCCAGAACGTACTAAAAAAAATATGTTTGCATTTCTGTATCATCGTGTACTTCCGAGACCCTGCAACCCCGAGGGTTGGAAGCAACATGATATTGATGCCACAGTGGTTCCCCATGTTTCAGTGAATACATTATAATTATATAAATGCAATTGGTCCGAGGATTACAAGCACCAACATTTCCCAGCATTCTCTGGGATGGGCATGTTCGTCTCGATCAAGAAAAAATAAACCTACTACGATACCATCTTATACCTGCCATTATATTGCATTAAGATATCATTTATCTTAACATATATACCTTGTTTCTGGCGGTAGTACCGGTGATAAACAAAAGTTGAGCAAGAAGTAGAGAAGCCGCCAGATTGATATGTATTGCTGTGCGGGTCTTCTTATATGATCTATAAAGAGACGATACACATAGTTATTGCTTAGTTAATGATGTATACTCAAACCCTTTTCAAACGGTTGATTATAAAGGCAACCAGTAAACACGGTCAGAGCTTCTTCTTGTTTCCTCAAAACTAACAACATGGTGAAATGTTTTTATTGGAGGGTTTAATATACAGGGTGTCCCAGAAAAATTACCGGGCAATTGAATATATGAATATATGAAGTCCATAGGGAGTGATTTTGAGAAAACTAAAAAAAACTGTATATCATTTTAATTCCTTCAGTTAGATTTACCTGGTCAATAGGGCATGTTTTACATGCTAATGAGTTGGTCAAACTGTATTAGGTATGGCGATTGGCATTTCGGGGACTTCGTGAGGGGTAATTTTATATGCTGGACTTAGGTGGTTGTTTGAATCATATACAAAGACAACATTGTTGGAATAGGAATACCACTAGTACGCTAAAAAAAATAAAGCACACATGTATGAATGTTGATGAAGCACACTGCTATGTTTTATAAACCACACAATTTCCTTGATCAAACCCATTTTTATTTCAAAAGTCACTCTCCAGCAATGAATGTGTTACAAGTCTTCTAAATACCTAATCCTCCGAGTCCGAGTTATCATTATCGGAGTATAACTAGTAACATAATACAAAATAAAGCACACAGGAATGTATGTTGATTAGCACACTGGCATGTAATATAAACCACACTTTTCTTGATTCAACCCCTTTGTTTCAAAAGTCACTCTCCAGCAATGAATGTGTTACAAGTCTTCTAAAGTCATAATCCTCCGAGTCCGAGTTGTCATTATGGGAGTACCACTATTAACATAATACAAAATAAAGCACACAGGAATGTATGTTGATTAGCACACTGGCATGTAATATAAACCACACTTTTCTTGATTAAACCCTTTGTTTCAAAAGTCACTCTTCAGCAATGAATGTCTTCTAAAGTCCTAATCCTCATAGTCCGAGTTGTCATTGTCAGATTCTTCATCATTACAGGTTTTAGTTGATCCACGAAATCTCTGGTTGCCTCTTGCAGATACTTTTTGAGTTTTACAATGTCATTCATTTTTTGCCTGGCTTCACAGGCAGAGGAGCGGAATAACAGGGCCTGGATGGAAGACTTGGAGTTACATTTGGTTTTAGCAGAGAAAACCGCATTCTATTCAGTGCCATCATGTTGGGTGACACTTCAACCTGGTTCGGATGCGTCTTGCTGAACACAAATACTTTGTATTCAGACAACTTGTATGTCTCTTCACCGCGCTTTATTGACTTCGAAAAAAACTGCTGAAGATGCCCACGGTAATCACTAATGAGATCCTGCTGAACTCGCACCACTTCAAAACTTTCCTCCACCATGCCAATCCATTGTGGAAACCAATCCACGCTCTCCACCTTCCTCTTTTTCTTTTCTATCGTAGCAAAGTGGCGATCACAGGGCAGGAAACTGTGGCCCCTAATGGGAAAACGGTGCTCAATAGCATCAAGTTGACCAGTTTTCACCAATGTAAAAAAACTGCACAACGGTGTGGTTGTGGTTATGACCACGGCAGCAATCCAAAAAAACTTTGACCTTCTTCACCCCAACAGAAAGCTTGTTGTCGATGTAATGCTTAAGACATGACACCACCTCATTCGATCCTCTCTTCGCCACAGTTTCCGGCCACATGTACATGGTGGACTTTTGGGTCTTCGCGCTATAGATACAGAAATTATACAGCCATAGCTGCCTCATGTAAAAAATGTCTCCAACAGGCAGGTGAGGGTATGGTATGTTCTGCTGAAAGTCTATAGCAAGAACGTCAGCTTCTTCATCATCCTTGGCTACAGCTGATTCTACTTGCAGCTGGTCATAGAAGGCCTTTGCTTTCCGCTTGTGGAGCTGAAGTTCAGTCTGAAGTTTTCTACGTGTCGCTGCATTCTTCTCTGTGCCTATCTTCAACTTAAGCTCAGCACATGTACCACAGACGTCAGTTCGAGGTCTTCCAAAACCGTAGTTAAAGTTGTCTTTAAAATAGTTGAAGTACGTGCGATGGCGTACAGCACATTCAACTTTCTCAGGATCAGTGTTATCTTTAACCTTTAAGTACGCCTCTGGGAAGTGCCTTTGCAGGAAGAGGACATACATGCGTCTGACGCTGAGTTCAGAAGACAAATAACGCCTTTTGGTGCGTTCTCGTCCATAGTGCGATACCTGGTAAGGAAACGAACGGATATGTTCATCTACAAGGCGCAAGTAATCTTCAGGAACAGCACGGGGCCGGTTGTCATGTTTCCCACGTTGATCTATGGAGATATTACCAGTAAACACATCATTAGCAATGCGTCGTATTCTCCATTCACCAACTCCATACAGACTCGCATAACCAGCCCGGCAGACGACCTTTTCTTCTTCTCCATGTTTGATCTGAAATGATAATATGGTAAATGTGCTTTAGACTGTCAGAAATAAATTTCTTATTACAATATTTTTCCCTCACCGATTGAAATAATAAGATCTGCAATAGGCCTAAGGCAAGACTCACCTTATAGTGTATGCTACAAGTCCGTTGATCCCGCCGTTGATCTGGTTGAGCACCACCCTGTCTAGGACGTCTACGAGCAACTGAGCGAGCTGATATTCCACCAGACAAAAGGAATCTTGTGCTTTCTGATCACCAAGCGAGTTGACCTTATCGATAAGAAGCTTTTGGTTTCATCACTGAAATACTGCAGGCATTGACGCGAACATCTGGAAACAAAGATACAAACCAGAATCAAAACAGTAGGCCTATGCAAGTTGAGCTATATTCATTTTATTTCAGGGAAACAGTAACTTCGACACATATTTCGACACAAATCACACATAAATGTGCGTGTCACTTACGGTTGCACGCCTTACTAGCCAGCAAGTTTACAGTAACTTTTAGGTTGAAAGCTTTATAGCACAACACACACTTACTTGCATTTATCTCCAGTTTTTCTTGCTGCAACTTTCTTGCCCCTCGCAGTAGTGTATTCTTTACCAGTTGCTTTCAAGCCCTTTCTCTTGTTCTGTGTCCATTCAGCTTCATTTCTGCGTTTTTTACCATGTATTTCATCACCACTGTTATCACCTCCATTTAGCGTCTCCATGGTGTCAGTCATCTTGACTTGGTTTGCAAGGGTACTATAATATGTTTTGAATAACCACCTAAGTCCAATGGACTTAGGTGGTTATTCCATACATGCTTGATTTCACATGCTCAATAGACGGACTTAGAGGGTCAATTTGAGTTGTTCTTTTATACATATGATAGGCCTATGTATAAGTAACTATTTCCCGTGCTTAACTCAATTTAGCCAAAATATGGACTTAGGTGGCTTTTAGAATCATGTATTCAATTGATTGCGAAGAAATGAGCGATTACACAACGCATGCGTCGATTCACTTTATTCCTAGTTTGAACGAAATATCATTAAATACAATGCGTACTTGTGGTTAACTGTAAAGGGCTTTATATGTGACCGTCCACGGCGAATGAGCAGTAAATTCCTACCCCGGTCAATTTTGTTTTATTTTGTGTTTAAAAAATAAACATCATAAACTTAAAAATGGTATATCATTTGACTTCAAACGATATACAGAAGCGGAGTTATGGTTAGTTAAACTTTGCTCCTTCAACAAAATTATAGCTGTTTTCGTTTCTATGTGTGTCTCTTTTTCCACATTGCTGGCAATAAATATCAAACAGTCATAATTGGCGGTCATTTCAAATCATCCCCAAGTCAACGAGGTTTAAGAAGGTTCTCTCATTGTTAATTGTTGGTTATGCATACCTATACAAACTACAATGCCTGGTAACCCACCACTTGAAAAGGATTTAGCAAAAGCAAACAAAGACCAGAGCTATTAAAAGTTCTATAGCCATCTAAGGTAGAAGCTTATTATCCACTTCAATAATATGATTATTGATTGGTGTTGTGACTATCAAAATAAGACAGATGTCGCGCCAGCTTAAGTGACCGATGAATACGACCTTCGTACACATTTTACACCAGAGCTATTAAAAGTTCTATAGCCATCTAAGGTAGAAGCTTATTATCCACTTCAATAATAGGATTATTGATTGGTGTTGTGACTATCAAAATAAGACAGATGTCGCGCCAGCTTAAGTGACCGATGAATACGACCTTCGTACACATTTTACACCATAACTCAGAATACAATTTAGGGAATTTACGGCTCGTTTGTGCTGCCGGGTCACATATTATGTTTGGTGAAATCCTTTTCGTTCTTTTTAAACAACTTGTTTCTTTGTTCAACTTTGAAAACCTGCACGATATTGAAAATAAAAGCTTGCATGTAAGATGGTGCTCGGTACTTGTAAATATCTTTTCTCGTTAATGTTGATATAAATGTTGCATAAAGAATTATTGCATAAAGAATTCCAGCTGGCTTAAAAAATTTCTCACACACATTATTGTTTTTGGAATGCTTCCAAGAAATTGTAATGCACGTTTAAATCTTTTTAATCAACATTAATGTTGCATGGTATCAAAAATCACACGTAATGTAAAGCTGTAAGCACTATGATTAAAATCATCGTCACTCATTGTCATATAACATATTTGCACAACATAAAGAATTAAAGTTGGAAAGCTTCCAATTGCAGATATCAAAGATTTCTCGGACAAACTGTTATTCATCTTTAGTGAAAGCATGAATAACATAACACCGTCGGATTATAAAATAGATAGTGTGGACTAAATTAATGAGATACTAAAACTTTAGGAAGCGGTGAGCGAGTATGAAAAAAGCGCATGTTGATCAAACTTTGAATGAACTGCATTGATGCGCGCATTTTTTATTGCTTTGTAACCAGTCAATCGAATCAAATAAGATTTTGGGATGTGATGCACAATAAAAAAAACCCGATGCGCTACATTTTCAATTTTTTGATTTTGATGTCTATTTCATGACTTACGTTCATTTTTATTCACTCGGTATTGTTTCGGGGACACCCTGTAGTATCGTATTTTTTTTTGTAAATGCATGTTGTTTGTACTTTGATGAAAGTAATACGAGTGCCACATCCAAAATAAACCTTTAACCATTTGACTTTACTACATGGTCCAATTTATTACAACTTCAACAAGTTCCTCGAACTTATTGGGGTTGTCCACAATCTTTAATTAGCACAGTTAAAATGTTTAAAAAGAGATGACAAAGTCAAGCAGTTTCATGTATGGCTTATTCTCTGTTAACGAAATCTACCAAAAAACGTCCAACACAGTCATGAAAGTAATACGAGTGTCACATCCAAAATAAACCTTTAACCATTAGACTTAACTACATCTAAATCTAACTAATCATAATAGCATAATCATATAAATAGCAATAGTAAAAAAAAGTAAAACGTACTTGGAAATTATGAATAAAACGATCGTAGTAATGAGACACAGAACGGATATAGAAATAGCGATGTATGTGATGTAATCGAACGTCTGTTGGTGAACATCCGGGATCTCAAACTAAAAAAGAAGAAAAGACGAAAAATATTATTGTAATTTATTATCGTCTATTATTACCTGTTTTCACTAATATTTTATACTTATGTTCAACTTTCACTTAACAATAACAATAACAATTACAATTACAATAACAATAACAATAACAATTACAAATTATTATATTATTATTATTATTATTATTATTATTATTATTATTATTATTATTATTATTATTATTATTGTTGTTGTTGTTGTTGTTGTTGTTGTTGTTGTTGTTGTTGTTGTTGTTGTTGTTAAGTGAAAGATGAATATGAATTGGGATTGAGGTAATTATGTTCAGATTTTTAAACAAAGCGCATCTTACCTCAACGACCTGCATCAACACTGCAAAACTAGTCATATGATTACAGCTGCATGTCACGGGACTGTTATTTTTACTGGTAACATCACATCCGTCGGTAGACCATTCTCTGCGAGAGATACATGTATAATAATCCTCTTTTAAATAATATGCAAAAGATTAATTGCAAAATGGATAAAATTACTACTGGAAATAATTGTTTATGTTATGACACCATTAGTCGTTGATAATTTTTGAATTCTGCAATGCACATGTACTGATTTCCTTAAACATGTCCGCACTTACCCATTTGAAATATACCTACCGTTTTACTTGTCCTTCTGCATGTTTTGGCCATTGAAATACGATTTCATGTTTACCCACAATGCAAATTCTGTTGTTTACCAATACTCTGCATTCGAATATATTAGAAACAAATGGAAGTCTATACAAGTCATGTTGTCAAGTGAATCCTATTCACGTTGGATAACTCACCTGGTTGGTGTCAAAAACTGGCAAGAAGGCTCACGGTCACGTGTCACATTCTATGTAATAAAATAAAACAACTTTAATATTTTTTTAAACTTTAACTTTGTGACCATCTTACAAAGCATACTGATTCAATAATCATACAGTCATAACATTATGGTTTCATTTAATTGACATGTCATTTCTTGCGAATAAATGCAATTATTCGGAATAAGCCTTTATAGTTATGTAAATGCTTTCTCGTGTAAATGGATGAGAAATACTAATGCAAATGTAAACAACCTGTCGCATTGCTTAAACAACCTGTCGCATTGCTTGAAATGAGAACATTTAACAGGATAATTACTATAGCGTGTCCCGATCAGTCCCACGGGATTTTCAATTATAATAGTTTTGTCCAATTCTCATTGCTTTTGAAGAATTCTCATTTTAAATTTCCACTAGTGAAATGCGAAAGAAATTATTATTTTAAAAATTGATGTGTTTGAAAAAAGTGAAGTGTAAATTTTCAAGCTATATAATAATACATCGTACTACAACAGAACGGTATATCTAGACGACAGAGCAATTAGTTAATGACATTATTATACGTAGTAACCATCAAAACCAATCAAATTACCTCTTAGTGATGAATAGAAACCATTGACAACGCTTTAATTATAATACAGACATAAAGTTCATTTGCTGCAATGATCGGTATATTAAAATATTCATAAGATATTTGAGTAATTAACTTTAAATCGACTGCGTTTTCCCTTACTCTATTTTGCGTTATTAAGTTACAATCTAACTGAATAGAATTTAAACAATGAAGATATGAGCAGGGAAATTTGATACGATCTTGGGAAGAAACTCAGTGGTTTTACATAACAAATATTTTACATTCTGTGGCAAATATATAAAGCAGTGAAATATGTGCAAACTCATATATTAAAACACTTGAAAACCAAGAAAAATAAAGAAAGAAAGGAAGTAAATGTAGAAGAAAACAATAAAAAAAGAACAGCATGAACAACAATATAAACATAAAAGAAAACTAACCAGACAAACAAACTAACAAAGGTCGTGAAGAAGATATGTCCTTTCTCTTTTCCATTATAATAGATAATTATTGGAATACAGACAGAAGTCAAGCCTTTCCTGATAGATATAAATATTAGAAATCATCAAAAATGAGTTAAATGTATCTCACAACCCCTTGATACATGTACATCATTCAAGAGGAAAATGGTTCAAAAGTTAATTGTTTAAGATTGCGTCCGGCGGCCATCCTGGATACCTGACCACCAAGAAAAAAATAACATCAGATGTGGATTATACACTCCAAGGCCCCTTAAAAGTGGTATTATACATCATTTGGTTCAAAAGTTGGATCAGGTATCACATCAACAACAACAAAATTAAAAAGAACATTTTTAGGTTCACCATTGGCTACATATATAGGAACATCAAATGGCTAGTCCATTGGAAAACTCTATATTTTGCCCTCATTTGTTAAAATAGTCATTGTATAATAGGCGCTCCTACATCAGCTGCAAGTTATGTAATATATGTTCTAAACGTCTAATTGACTTTAATAGTGTGAGTTTAAAGCATACCTCTAGAAGGCTGAAGGTTACATTGAATATCTCCTTCGTGTTGTAGGGTACTCTCTCTTTCTTGTTGTTGAACATATTCATTGACAGAACCGGGCTTCCTATTACCATGCTGGTGTTTGGCTGGAGCCCGATATCCAATTTGAACACAGATGTTACCAACGCATATCCTAACAGGGAAAGGAATATAAAGTAATCAAAGTATGTTTTCACAATAACTTAAATGCACAGGGATTTTACTTAACGCCATCAACAGGTAGTAATATCACAGCGTTGCTGCCTTCATGGATGGAAGAATCAGTTGACTTCATCCACGACTATATACCACATATCTTGATCGTGTCTCAAGGAATACAATTCCTGAATAATATTCAGCCTTGGGACTGTCAAATGTTAAAACCCTACTGTTTGCATAGGTGACTGCAAACTACGTGTTTAGGTATGGCATTTTATATGATCGACGGATTGCCGTATGAAGGACGGGGCATTTTAATGGATCACATACCCAATTTTAAATGTAGCAAGGGAAACAGAGAATTAAACTTCATTTTATCTTTGTACATGATTGTACGCTTTTTCCACAATAAAATAACTTTTCAAAGAGCAATTCAACATAATGAATCATCAGCATACCTTCGTTATTTACCCACGCATCTCCAGGAAACATTATTTGCAAGTCGTAAGATTCGCCAGTAAGCACAACAGTCCAGGAATCTCTTTGAAGATCACTAGCGTTGAATACCTCTGTATCTGTAAAATCAACATTTGAATTAATTGGTATGTCAATCTCTTGTTGACTCCGAAAAACAGCTTAAAAGGGAGTGAAAATTTAAGATTATAGTTATGTCGATGCCATTTGTACTTTTAAATATGATTTCTTTAACGTAATTTAAGAATAATTATACTTATATCGACCTTTTCAAAAATGTCATTACGAAAAATACAGATTTACCGATGTATTTGTGTAGCATTTCCATGGTGACCTGTCCAATGTCGAACAGGTTGGAATTGATCATTTCCCACAAGCAGAATATTTCATCAACGTCCATATCCTGCAGGATTATCCGATATATTATAATAATTGAAAGGAAAACATAAACATTCCAGTATTTAAAAAAGCGTGCGTGTAAAGGTTAATAGTAAGGGTGCTACATAAACCGTAGTATACTTCAGTATTCAGAAGGTTCTTTGTTAATACAGGGTGAGTCAAAAAAGTGCAATAGAGCAAAGAATCGATATTCATGTAAGAACCAAGTTGAACTTTTCCATAATTGAAAGTTTCTATAAATCACACACTTTTAATAGTCACCTTCTGTGATAAAATGAAGCGAATCGCAATTACCGTTTAATTTGTATGAATAATTTTGCTGCGATACCCAATTTCATTATTTGTCCACGAGGTACTTTGTATTTTGAAAGAGAGCACACAATGCACGATAAAGGCACCAGCTCTGAAACTGATTTTAAACTTAAATAAGGTTGATTTTTGCGTTATTTTATATTTTTTATGTTCAAACAAACTTTTTAACATGACCTTTTGTGTTGTGTTTATGTACGATAGAATGCTCACGTGCTATCGGTGCTCACGGGCTATCAGATCCATGAGGTTGCTTTATATGCTGAGAAACCGTTGGCCATTTGTTTTAACATTCAAAACTGCTGGGACCAAAATCGGCAATAGGAATAGGAATGAGCAATCAAGTATAACAATAACCGGAATCGACCAAGGATTTTCAATTCGTGTGCGGCCATACGCGTTAGGCATTTGCCATTATGTTTTCATATCCTTTCTTCCTGATTTTTGTTTCAAATATTTTTACTACCCAAAGTGGCACTCCTGCCCGGCAACGCCCCTGAAATGTATTCAATGTGTGTAATTCATTAATTTATTTATTTTTGAAAATACCTTGTTTCCAAATATTTCTGCAATGTTCCCAGGTACACCTTTACTCTCAGCACAACTAAACTGCGGTGTGGATGGCTGATTTGTCGGGTCTTTGGTAGTACTATCACTCGTTTTGACTTGCTTATTTGTTAACGCGAATAACGTTGTCCTAAGAGGGTCAGGCTCAGAAATAGCTTCTTGTGAGCTCGTCATCTCTGGTGTGGTTTGTCGTTGCGATGTTGAAGATGAGAGGGTACCAGTTGCTATCAATGTCATGGTTGTTGCATCTTTACTAGTAATACCAGTATCAGTACTCTGAGTAGTACGACCAGTCGTAGATTTTGGTGCTGTCACTTGTTCATCTGTTGTCGCCAAGGACGTTGTCCAAAGAGGGTCAGGATCAGAAATAGCTTCTCTTGAGCTCGGCATCTCTGTCGTGGTTTGTCGTTGCGATGTTGAGGATGAGACGGCATCAGTTGATATGGTGATTGCATCTTTACTAGTGGTATCAGTATACTCAGTTCGCGGCATCTCTGTCGTGGTTTGTCGTTGTGATGTTGAGGATGTGATGGCATCAGTTGCCATGGTGGTTGCATCTTCACTAGTGGTATCAGTATTAGTATTCTGAGATGTCGTCTGGCAAGTACTTGACGTATCGGTAGGATTTAAATCATCTGCAGAATAAAGGATTTAACAGATTTAGTGTAACTTTAGCATTGAACTGTGAATATTAAGAGTAATATACGAGTATGACCAGGGGGTTGAACATCCCCCAATCGCCAAAAGCCAAAAAAGTTCTGGTTTTTGACCCAAAAAGTCCCATTTGCGAGTGTAGCGAGCGAACAAATAGAGGTGTTTTTTATGTCTTTTTGGCCAAAAAAGATCCAAGTTTTCAAAAAAAGTCCACCTTTTCAAAATCCGCCCAAATAAGTCCTGGTTACGGACCTGGACAGGCCTGGACTGGTTAAACTTCTTAATGGTAGGACGGCAATTTCGTGACCTCTTTTGTTACGGGTTGTGAGCGCGGTGTTACGTAAAATGTTCAAAATTTAGCAACGTAAGACATGAGTCGTTTGCTGCTTAATTTACGTACCATAAACATGGAGATAAATACTAATGGCATTTAAATGTTTTTGCTTGAACATGTTTAAAGTAGCGAGAAAGAAAAGAGCGGTCTATTGCCAATTGGTCTAATACCATTTGGTCTAATTCCCGTTTCGTCTATATTCAATTGGTCTATTACCAGAAAGGCTAATTGCCATTTAGTCTAATAATCATATAGTCTATGTCCATTTAGTCTAATATTGTTTGGTCTAATATCTAGTATGTCTACTAACCATATAGTCTAATAACCATTTGGTCTAATATTTTTTCAATAACCATTTGGTCTAATAACCGTTTGGTCTAATAACCGTTTGGTCCAATACTCCTATGGTCTAATAACCAGTTAGTCTAAAACCATTTCGTCTATTTGCCGATTCGTCTAAAAGAATTGCCATTTCGTCTACTACTGGTTGCGGGCTGAAAATACATGTAATGAGGCGAGCATGTATAATGCGATGAGCACATGCCGGGAGCACATGTAGGGAAACATACTACATGTATCAAATCTTATGCATTCTTAGTAGAATTATTTAATATTATTGTTTATTGATATATCCAAAAAAATGAAGACTAATACATGAAGCCTGCAGGTATTATATACCGTATATATGCATACTCAGTGAAAGTGACATTTTGCCGGACTATTTTGTCCTTGTTTTTCGGTCTTTTAAAGGTTAATATGATAATATACTCATCATGCATTACTGGGGGTGCCACGTGTGCAGGGCATTTGCCGGTATTGCCATTCCAACATTAAAACAAATTTGGTTTTCATGTTTTTGTCATTTGCATATGGAGTTATGTGTAGATACTACATGTAGGTCTATAGACTTGTTATACTGTTTATATATAAAACACGCTTTTTAAGACCACGGTGACCCTGGACTATGACCTCACACTCATGGTATTTGTAATAGCGTTATTGCGCCTATACAGCCTCACACGTGCTATTAGACTAATCGGTTAGTATACCAATTGGCTAGTAGACTAAATGGCTTGTTAAACCAAATGGTTTGTAGACCAAATGGGTATTAGACCAAATGGGTATTAGACCTATTGGTAATAGACCAAATGGGTATTAGACTAAATGGTTGTTAGACTAAATGGTTTTAGACTTATTGGTTATTAGACCAAATGGTTATCGGACCAAATGGTAATCGGACCAAATGGTTATAGGACCAAATGATTATTGGACGTACTGGATATAGACCTGATGGGTTTAGATTAAATGGATATAGACGAAATGCATATTAGACGAAATGGTATTAGACCAAATGGCAAATCCCCAAAAGAGCATGTCACTATCACAAAAAATGTGAAAAGGGGGAAGTCAAGTCTATTATAGAATTATTATATACAAAAACATTTCTAGATTTTAAAACCTGTATGCTTTCAATAACATAACGACGAAATGTCTGCATGTCGATCGTTGAATACGTGGGGATGATTGAGTTACTGTACATTGATACTTCATTATTGAACGTTTGTATTCAAAACCTGTGACAAGTGTTGTTTCTAAGTGACGAAATACTTGAAATCTAATGTATATAAATAACTCTGAAAATTCATTTTATACAGTTTCTTATGCATAAGAATGTATACTAAATGCCGATACAAAAATGTATCTTAGCATATAGCAATTTTCAAGAAGAACTCCCTATGCTCTACTCACAAATATTCATTCTATTAAAGCCTCCACAGATATCATCTATATTTCCTTCACACATCTTATCACATTCATCGTCCGCTGCACGTCCCAGTGCTTCATAGTTACTGTTTTCAACACCACAATAACATTCGTTTCCGTTCTGAACACCGGCATATCTCATGATCCGAGCTTGACTGCAACAGAAAGCTGTGCACACATTAACTGTCATTGTATCAGCTTGCATATGTGCATCAGGAAGTACTCGGGAACTTCCGTCGTCTTTATAACACCCAAGGTTTTCGGGAACTGAAACAAGAAGCATCCCACATTAGTACATCACATTAATACCACTAATTTAATAATTTCGCAACATTTATTGAGCGTTATTTCAAAACATTACCATAGCGATGTACAATAATATAACATGGTTAAAACACATTATTATAAAATATAATACAGTATCTCTGAAAAAATAGTATTAAAAGGATGGATGTGGAACGTATCATTACTGAAATGGAAAATGGCGAGTCGTAAGCAATTTCTTGAACACATTGACTGTATGATGATGAAAGGTGAAAGATGAAATGGCTATATGTTTTTTTACCGTGTTGTAATTATTATTATTATTATTATTATTATTATTATTATTATTATTATTTATATATTTATTTTTATTATTGCGCCATTTACGTTCTAATTTACGACATTTAATTTCAATTTCACTGTTAGCTTGGAGTATATAGCCTAGTTTGAAAATCACAATACCACAGTAGATCATAAGTTATTATTATACGTATATCTTCTTAGATATTAGATTTCCAATAATTAGTCTTTTAAATAGATAATACATAACAGATAATTTTTTTAGTCTAATGTGGAAACTATTGTTCTTAAATTGACGTGTTCTAGTTCATAATTTGACGCTCACTATCATCATCATCAGTCGGCTGCAGATCAGACTACAAGCTTTCTCAAACTATTGCAATCTTGGGCACGCGAAACAATTTTGTTTGGCTGCAGCCTCCCGTCAGTATCTCCCAGGAGGTGCTGGACATACTGTAAGTATAGTGTGCGCAGCCGTCCCGGTTTCTTCTTCCCGTGTGGTGGAATATATAAAGGGCATATTCTTTCACAGGCTCGTCATCTTCAAGACGCAGTATATGGCCGAGAAATTTGAGTTGACGAAACTTGACTCTGGCAACCAGTGGAGGGGTGTTGGTCCGATTGTAGATGGTTTCATTTGGAATCCGATCCACACGCTTGATGTTTAACGTGACTCTGTAGCAAGATGTTGCAAAGGCGTTGATCTTGTTTTCCATGTCCTTGGTGATTACCCATGTTTCACAGCCGTACAGAAAGACAGTAACACAAGTTGTCTCAAATAGCTTAATTTTTGTTTCGATTGGCAGGGATGGGCTTCTCCAGAGGCGTTCCAGTTTCCAGAAAGCTGCCCAGGCTAGTGCTTTTCTTCTTTTTAGGTCTCCAGCACTAGAGCCCATCTTGGAACCCAAGTACTTGAAGTCTGTGACATGGTTGAGGGTACTACCGTAGACTTCAAGTGCTGGCTGAGCGTTACAGTTTGCAGTCATATATTCTGTCTTAGGTGCGCTGATGACAAGGCCTAGATCTGCTGCTGCGGTTGCAGTGCTAGTAAGCTTCGACTGGGCCCGGGCTATGGAAGATTCCAACAGGGCGATATCATCAGCAAAATCCAGGTCATTCAGCATCCTAGCAGGATACCTGCTTGACCGACGTAGGTAGGTAACAATTCCCGCATCAATTCCAGAAGTTGATTTCTTCAGAAGGTAATCTACCAGACTAATGAACAGGAATTTTGCTAACACATCACCCTGAAGCACTCCAGTTGTTACTTGGAAAGACTCTGAGATACTTCCATCTACCATAGCAGCACTGAACACGACGGACCTGTTGATGGAGACGAAGGCTTTTTTGAAGTCCACAAAAGTGATCTTCCTCAAAATGTGTATTTGCGGAGCACAGCTTCGACCTGATCTAAAGCCAGCCTGGTTGCTTCTCATAAAAGGATCAATGTCAGATCGGATCCTGTTCAAAAGGATCTTATTGTACACTTTTGCGGCAATGGACATAAGCGAAATACCACGGTAGTTTGTCATGAGAGAGAGGTCACCTTTCTTTGGTAGAGGAATGATTACATTTGTGACCCACTGACGTAGCGGTATTGAGAATACTTCCATACAGAATTCGATAATTATATCAATCATGCTATCCCCTTCTCCCTGAAGTGCTTCAGCAGTTATAGCACAGTCCAATGCTGCTGCCTTGTTGGTCTTCATGGCTGCTATTGCTTCGACTACTTCTTCACAAGTTGGGGGCTCAGTGATGATAGGAAGATCTTCAACACCTGGTGCAGGAAGTTCTGAAGCTGCTGTGCCACTGTCGTTGTTAAGGAGTGGGCTAAAATATTCCTTCCATTCCTCAAGCAGTTCATGGTCAATGGTTGGCGCTTTCCATCTCTCTATTTGACTTTCACCCCTTTCCTTGAGTTCTTCCCAGAAAGGGAGTGTATGATTTTCCAGGTGGTGGTGTAATTCCCCATCTCATCGGCCGCTCACTATAGATTTTCGCAATCACCTCGTCTTTTAATCATCAAGAATAATTTAAATTCCAAACTTATTATAACCATGTAAAACGAAAAACAGAGTGAAATCAATTTGCTTGGTCAGTGCAAGAAAGTCGTATGAAGCATGATGTGAAGTCACAATGGTTCATACGACTTTCTTGTTATCACCAGGAAAATGACTTTCACATACGACCTATTGTCTTTAAGCTTTAAATGTGTGTATTTACCAATAGTTGTATACCAATTTCCTCAGAATGGCGCATAGGACTATTTTGCACTAACCCGTCTATTAGGGTGGAGTGAAAATTGGATAGTTATAAAAACTTGCTTACATATGAAATAAGTAACCTGGCAAAAAATTGGAAAATTTGAAGCATATCTTGAGGTTCCACAAAGCACCTGAAAAATGACCAAAATTACCCAAATGTACGCATCGCGGCACGAAAGCGCATGTTGAGATGTTAATTCATTCATAAGTACACCCGCTAAAACTATGAAATTTGGTTTATATGGCTACCTTTTACTGCTTAATCCAATGCTTCAATCACAGGCAGTGTAGCATGTACCAATTGTAAATGACAAGTGTCCAAAAATGGATGAAAACACTGTCTGGGCTATTATTTGGATGATTCGTGACGCTAAAGCGCATGTTGAGATGCTAGTATATTCATAAGTACATCCCTAGAACTTGAAAATTGGTATATATAGCCACCTAAGCTAATTCTAAAGTTGTAATCACAGACAGTTTACCATGTACTTATGATAAAGGATTAGTGTCCGAAAATGGATACAAACGCAGTAACACTGCCAGGACCATTGCTGGGAAGGGGAATATGAGTTATGTGGGTTGTACCGCAAATATATAGTAAAATATACTTTTTAATATTAGAAAATAGTAAAACTAATATTTATAACATTAAATAGTCTATAGTAGTAACATGTATGACTAATAGAAGCATGCCTTACAAACTACAGATGATGTTGGGATTTAGTGTCAAATTTCGGCATTTTCGATCTTGATTCCAAGCGTGCTCGATGCTGAAGCTTCTGTAACTAGTTGGATATGTCTCTCAACCGCCTGGGTGTGGCATGGATAACGAGCAAATTCGTATCTTACGTTTGCATGTTGCAAAAGAATGCTCCGTCATGTAAGGGTGGTTTTGGACATGTCTACAGTGTAATTCAGAATTCACGCTACCTCACAGACGAGCTGAAGAAAGTTGTGAATCCTGTAATTCAACGCATCGCTTTCTTTAGCCATCCTGAAAAACTGGTTTTACGCAAGTTAGCTATGCGACGCATCATTAAAACAAGAAAGTGGCCAAATACCAACACAGTGAGATCTATCAGTGTGCCAGTGCTCAACTTTGAAGCTACCACATATATAGAGATGATCGATTGGTAGAACCCACCAATAACAGAACCTCCTGTCACATTCGTTTTTGATGACGGCACTCTTATTACTATGATCCGGGAAGACGAGACACATATACTGGTTGCTGGTATATTTGCTCGTTATCCATGCCACACCCAGGCGGTTGAGAGACATATCAAACCAGTTACAGAAGCTTCAGCATCGGTGTGCGGTCCCGAAAGTCGCGACGGATTCATCGAGCACGCTTGGAATCAAGACCGAAAATGCCGGGATTTGACACTAAATCCCAACATCATGAATATCATCTGTAGTTTGCAGTGATTGCAGCTTATAATTATAATTATTGTCCTTATTACCATTATTATTCGTCATCCTTATTGTGGTTGTTGCTGTTATCCACTTACCTATGTCCGCTTGAGACCCCTGAGACAAGTACAAACAAATGCAAACTTGAACTACAACACGCAGGACAGTCCATATCCATCTAACAGCCATCGATAAATTCGTAAACTTCACCACCTTTTGACTCTGTTCTTTAATCAGCATAAACAAGGCCCCAGGGTATCGATTTGTAATTTGTTGTTATTGTCTTTTGTGATCATAACAAAGGGTCACCCTTCTTCATATACAAATTACGTTATGTTGGCGAAACTGTTGAATTTAATGAAATGTCAATACAGACTGTGGGCGGAAATAATTAACTATATATAATCGTCGGTTTCATTTGTTTGTTACCTTGACAACGCTTGCTTGGTAATACTTCATGTTATTAACCCAATCTACATCATTTTCATAAATATCGCAATCAACGTCATCACCACCATCATAATCTTCATCATTTACTTTCATGACTATCATTATCCTCTTCATCAACATCCGTCGTCATCATTATCGTTATTAACTTGATGACCAACATTATCATAATCATCATCATTGTTATCGTCATTGTCGTCATTATCATCATTTTTATAATCATATCGTCGTTATCCTCATTATGCAAATTATAGTAATCATTGTCATCGTCATTACATTATAACAATCGTCACTTATTTTTTTGTTCATTGTCAAAATGAGTTTCAGCTCTAAAATACAAATCAGTCTTATGGTATATATCTGATACTACTGCTCGGAATTCAGCATGTAGCAATAAAGCACACTCCAACACATGAAAACCTTTATACAGAGGCAGGTTTAAAAGGTTGTAATGATAGGATAATTTCGTATTTCGAATACGTTGACAGCGATGAAATAATTATATAAAGAGGCATTGAACCGCATATCCTTAACTACATGTATATTTTGGCATTGTACTTTGATAATAATGTTTATTAAAAATACTTTAAACCTGTTTTATACGGTGGCAAAGTCTGTTAAAACGAATGGGAAGACAGGAGCCACATTTTTCAAGTTTTAGCAAAAAATTCTGTTTACTCGGTAAAATTAATAATAATGATCTATAGTCTGTCCACATAGAAGTACACAGTAAATAGACCTCGGAAACTGGAGGTATGAGAATAATTATTTCAGTGCAATGCTTCTTTGGCGCGTCAATTGCCTTGAGTGCGCGAGTTGTACTTGCCGAGCGCACCACGCTCTTTACGCGTCGCGCTGCGTTCGCGTGTGACGCAAAGCATCGACCCCCGATGCCACAGATTTGGTTTGTACTTCTATGTCGACAGACTGTAAAAATATAAAAATTAATCAAGGAAGCCACTAATCACAGCTGTATTCTCATAGGTCACGTGGTTTTTTAGTTAAGTCCAATAATAGCCTTTATTGAAGCAATACCATTCCTTTTGTGTGTCAGCTTTATTTGTCTCAATATTTGCAAACACGCTATGTCATGCTCCCCTCCGATCCGCATTATGCATTTAGTATAGAGGTAATAGTAAGCTTAGGGTTGATATTATGCATCTACATTACCGGGGGTATTGTCATGAATATAGAGATATAGTGAAGATGCACAGTTAGATTCAATTAGTCATATGACCAAAGAAAAATGAGTCATTCACATGGTCTAATTGGACTAATCATTAAATAGTTATCACATCAAAGATTAGTCAAATGACTAAATATAATTAGTGTTTCAAAAACGTCCAATTGGACTAATTATTGGCTAGATTAGTAATGCACAAAATTTAATTAGTCATGCATAAAATTCAATTAGTCATGCAAAAATATTAATTAGTCAAGCAAGACATTAGATTAGTCAAAAAACAACAATAATTCGTCTTTCACACGAGATGTAATTAGGTCTAGTCATTAAATAAAATTAGTCGTTCACACACAAACATAACCCTACCCCCCCACCCGTGGCGTGTCGTGGATCACTTTCTTTCTTGATGGTCGCCCCAATATTTTCGACCTTGTGTACGGCCCTAGTACAAGTCACAAGCTCGTGGAAATACTGTATACATTACCAGTATTGGTAGGCCTAAATAGTCAGAGGTCAAGTACACAAATCTCTGCTTGTTATGTTTTCCGCGAGAGGCACCATATCATTTTACCGAAAATGGTATTTTCTTTCTCAATTTATAAATGTCCACAATTACATGTTACTCATTTCGGCAACAAATGGACGGTTAATTCTGCCCTCTATAATATAATGTAAGTGACTTTTGGGGTATGTACGTGGTGACTTGTGTCTAACTAACCATGCTAACTGTTTAAGTGACCATGCATATACCCCAAAGTCACTTGCATTTATTGTGGAGGGCAGAATTAACCATCCTTTTGTTGCCGAAATAAATAACATTAATTGTGGACATAGGTAGTTCTTGCTCTAAGCCATATCGCTAAGTGATGTTTGGTATCACCTTGAAAAGCAAAGTCCATTCAATAATACTCATTAAAAAAAAAATTCTGTTTACTCGGTAATATTAATAATAATGATCTATAGTCTGTCCACATAGAAGTACACAGTAAATAGACCTCGGAAACTGGAGGTATGAGAATAATTATTTCAGTGCAATGCTTCTTTGGCGCGTCAATTGCCTTGAGTGCGCGAGTTGTACTTGCCGAGCGTACCACGCTCTTTACGCGTCGCGCTGCGTTCGCGTGTGACGCAAAGCATCGACCCCCGATGCCACAGATTTGGTTTGTACTTCTATGTCGACAGACTGTAAAAATATAAAAATTAATCAAGGAAGCCACTAATCACAGCTGTATTCTCATAGGTCACGTGGTTTTTTAGTTAAGTCCAATAATAGCCTTTATTGAAGCAATACCATTCCTTTTGTGTGTCAGCTTTATTTGTCTCAATATTTGCAAACACGCTATGTCATGCTCCCCTCCGATCCGCATTATGCATTTAGTATAGAGGTAATAGTAAGCTTAGGGTTGATATTATGCATCTACATTACCGGGGGTATTGTCATGAATATAGAGATATAGTGAAGATGCACAGTTAGATTCAATTAGTCATATGACCAAAGAAAAATGAGTCATTCACATGGTCTAATTGGACTAATCATTAAATAGTTATCACATCAAAGATTAGTCAAATGACTAAATATAATTAGTGTTTCAAAAACGTCCAATTGGACTAATTATTGGCTAGATTAGTAATGCACAAAATTTAATTAGTCATGCATAAAATTCAATTAGTCATGCAAAAATATTAATTAGTCAAGCAAGACATTAGATTAGTCAAAGCACAACAATAATTCGTCTTTCACACGAGATGTAATTAGGTCTAGTCATTAAATAAAATTAGTCGTTCACACACAAACATAACCCTACCCCCCCACCCGTGGCGTGTCGTGGATCACTTTCTTTCTTGATGGTCGCCCCAATATTTTCGACCTTGTGTACGGCCCTAGTACAAGTCACAAGCTCGTGGAAATACTGTATACATTACCAGTATTGGTAGGCCTAAATAGTCAGAGGTCAAGTACACAAATCTCTGCTTGTTATGTTTTCCCGCGAGAGGCACCATATCATTTTACCGAAAATGGTATTTTCTTTCTCAATTTATAAATGTCCACAATTACATGTTACTCATTTCGGCAACAAATGGACGGTTAATTCTGCCCTCTATAATATAATGTAAGTGACTTTTGGGGTATGTACGTGGTGACTTGTGTCTAACTAACCATGCTAACTGTTTAAGTGACCATGCATATACCCCAAAGTCACTTGCATTTATTGTGGAGGGCAGAATTAACCATCCTTTTGTTGCCGAAATAAATAACATTAATTGTGGACATAGGTAGTTCTTGCTCTAAGCCATATCGCTAAGTGATGTTTGGTATCACCTTGAAAAGCAAAGTCCATTCAATAATACTCAGTAAAAATGTTGAAACTTTTTTTGAAGATATTTTTTAATTTTGCCAAAAAGTATTAAAAATAGTTTTCTAAAACACCTATTTTATCTATTTATCGTAAAGATAATTGGTTTACACATACTTATTAATATGATCATCAAGAATCATATTTTGTTGGTTATTTAATTACAAGAAGTGTGTCAAGGATACGATGTTGCTGCTATAAGAAATTGCACAATACAGGTCTTGGAATGTTAGTTAAAATTGTCTTATTTGCAACATGATACACATATATAGCAGCATTCTCATTTTGAGGTAATAGCAGAGGGATGAGACTGCATAGGGTTAAATGTCGGGACCTAAGGGGCTGGCATTTTCTTTGGAAGGGGGGGTCCCAAAAATACTGGGGGGGTCATAGAATTTTCAGACCAAAAATAGGGGGGTTATAATTTTTTTAACACCCAAAATAGGGGGGTTATAGAATTATTAAGGGCTGGTGACTTAAAATTTTCGCGCGCTGCGCGCGCATTCTTTAACTTCGCAGTCGAAATGTGCGTACAATCTATGCACAATTTTTACACGCTCCGCGCGCCTTCTTTACACTTACAATAAAAATTTTACCGCACTCCACACACTTTCTTCACTTTTAAGTTTTGACGCGCTCCGCGCCTTAGTTCCGGCAATGAATAATTTTTCTTGAGTCTGTGTAGTTGGAAGGGGGGGTCATAAATTTTTTCGACCCAAGATAGGGGGGGCGTAAAAATTTTTTGTCCGCGATAGGGGGTCATAAAAAATTGACTCCGGTCACCGACATATTTGGGACCCCCCCCCCCTTCCGAAGAAAATGCCAGCCCCAGGTCACAATTTGAGGAGAAATGAGGTCCGACCAACGGCCATTTGCGGAAGTAAAAAGTCACTTCTATGACATGTACCATATAGTCTGCCTTTTAGGAAGATGATTAATATCCTGCATATTTAATGCATCATCAGTTACTTGGTATAATTGATTTACTATAGAATAGTTCTTATACGATGTTTTAATATTTTATCATATACGAGTATTTATTGATAAATTGCGGAGCAAATATTTATTATCCCAGGGTCTATGGTAAGACCGATGTACCTACTAAGCATGCCGGGAAATAAATTGACCTATGTCAATTCAGATCGTAGAGATGAGGTCCGACTTGTGTGAATCATGACCTTTTTCAGTCGCAATTCCCGGAGATCTAAGTTCCCTGGTAATAGGGGGTTAGGCATGTATCTGTTCGTAACACCTTTCATCTATTTATGCAATGCAATAAGACAGTTAATTACGAACACGCACTTTGTGAAACTTTTCCAGGATTTATTAGAAGTAATTAAGGCGTGGGGCATGGGCGAACTTGAAGTACGCTGAGTGCGAATATGTATTACATTTTGGTGCGTTTTTCAAAAAATTGATATTTTTTTGTGATATTTCCAAAAAACGACATGCCACTGACAACTCTTAGAGCACACAGTTTGTTATTGTTATTACAGTTCTTTTCCACATTTTACCATTTGCTTTGGTTATTTACCAATATTATATATTGTGTGACTGCAATTTGCCGTTTTAAACTTATCATGCAATGAACGCGAATATCTAGTCACGTATCTAGTCACGCTCCTTTTAGAATTTTTACCCGATCGTCGGCTTTTGCAGGCAGCAGGATGCAGATTGGCTCACGATAGATCTCGTATTCCTCTATGTGGGTCACTTGATGATAACAATTACTTTGAATTCCTTGTCACAACATATATACACATTTGCGTCTGGAAACCGGGTCTGGAATTGATTTTGGAACAGCTATAGATTTCAGCGCCGTATCAAATCTCATAAAAAGGTCACGACTGGCGAGTATATTTTTATGATTCCCGCACGAAAGCTTGCGTCAACATCTATACTATACTTCTTTGGAAACGTTGACATTTGACCATTCTTTGTAAATGCCCTGATATGACCATGGTATGTAGACTTGATTGGGTACTGTAAAAAGCATCCACTATTTGTTGTTTAGCACCTGGTCAGTAGATACTCCTACAGGGACACAGCCAGTAGTTTAACCCATCGAACGCTGGATTGCAATAAAAACTGAATTAATAAAAAACAAAACTCCACCTCTAGAGATATCTTTCCATTTTATGAAAAAGAGTCATAATCCTACTGACCAGGATGATTGAAGCTTACACTCTTTCATTCCCCCATTTCAAATCATTAGTTTGGGTTTCTGTATTGTTCAGAAACCAAAAATCAAGGAATTAAAAAGTAGAGCAGATCTGGTCTGCAATCATATTATGCTGGGAGGACACAGTATAGGGTATATAACAAGTATACAATAGCCTATTGTGCTAACATAATTATTATCATGATTTATATCGGAAATATATCCCCGCGGACGACAGTTGATGCTCTCTGTCGAAGGTGGCATATTACACCCCGAGTTATAGGCCTAGAAATCATATACATGCGCGTATATTGAGGGGTGGGGTGGGGTGGGGGATTTGTTTGTTTGTATGAAACATAAACGATGCACGGCGATTATTTGATTATGAATTAGTTTATTATCCCCGGTAAGTACAACTCATACGTTTTACCTAGGCTCCCCTCTCCCCCACTTATATAACCTCCTCTTCCTTAAGTGTCTCCTTCTCCCCCTCCTCGCTTCCCCTATATTCGATATCTCCTCTATCTCGAGCTCTCCTCCCCCTTCCCTTTTCACTTCCAATGATCTCTCCCATCTGATTTCCCTTTCTCCCTGCCCTTACCTCCCTCACGCAACTCTCTTTCCCCCTCTATCTTCTCTCTTTCCCCCTCTATCTTATATTTTAATTTCCAGAAAAAAGTCATAGCCTTCCATTGATTCTGGTACATGGGATTAAGGCCATGGATCGATTTTGTTTATAACACTTCAGTCGCCGCTTTTGTAATGTCGCGATTTTGTTTATAACAACTCAGTCGCCGCTTTTGTAATGTCGAATGCAAATATTTAGATGGTCTATATTTTTTCACAGTTAAAATAGCCCTGGCTTATTGGTTTTTCTAAAGCACGTTTTTGAATGTAGATCGACATGCTCGATTTCTCTCCTCGTAAATATTGCACTGCGAAATTTAAATATTTCTTTTGTATACTTAGATCAGGTAACTTCAAACCAAATAACTTTCTTCTTCACACCACTTATAAGAAACTGAAACGAAAACCGAATCTGCTTGATACAAATGTTCAGTTTTTAACAAAAGGTAGAAACAAAGAATTCGATATCTTGTGATTCAAGTGGTTAGGCAGGATAATAGGAAACCACGTGACCAAAACCAACACCCCAACTAAAACTAAACATTTGAAATGACCGATTGTGTATATAATTGATTGAGCCACTGACCACACACAGATGAATTCATACAATACATACAAGAGCTAATGATTTGAAAAGACCGCCACTTGACGCCACATTTTATTCATAGCATTTCAGCGTTAACGTATTTCTAGAACTTATTCCTAGCTACAGGCCTAATGAGCTCCGAGTTGGAACATTAAGCATTGAACATTGGTGGTATCATATTCTTTTCATATGGTTAGATTCTCAAACAGCTGAATATGTCACATCATTATCGGTCAATTTAAAAACGTTTCGGTGGAATTGCAGATTTGTTGAAAGAATTCGATAATCGTATCTTAGTTAATTGAATTTCCAGTGAGTGAATTGAAAAAAAAAACCAGCAACAACTGACAACAAATTGAATTTTCTTGTTTTAGCAACATCAAAGAGGGTAATATTACTCATACGAGCATGCGCAGATCGTAAAAACATTTCAGCTAATGAATGGAAACGCTGTGGTATATCATATCGTACATGTAATGTGCTTAGCCTGTGTCGCTCGGCCTTTCTCGAATAAAATCACCATGCGTGGCTATTGAAGAACTATTAATTAATTCAACCTACTATACCGGCAATTTTTGACACGATGGTAGGGATGATGACGCTGTGGCCCGTTTCCCAGCAAAAAAAATCACACCAGCCAAAATAGCGTAAAATACCAAAATGGTTGCACTATGTTGTGTTGAAACTGCACACAATAATTAGGTAAATTTAGTACATGTTAGTAGGGAACAACTAAATCCATATTTGTGGTATAGGGCCTAAAGGCCCGGAAGAAAGGATTGCAACACACATGTATATTGGCTGAATTTGGTATTTAGGAGCAGATACGAATCATGTGAATCAGTAAACACCATGCAAGAATTAACAGGTGCGGAATGATTGCAGCATTCACGCATATTGGTTCACCTGAACATTTGGGCAGGCGGGCGACACTCAGAAAGTTGCATGGCAAAATGACCCGTCTCCTCCGCAGCCAATTTGGTTTCGCTCCATCGAAATCAAGATGGCCAAGGAGGAGACTACCCTCCTTTGTGTTTGTTCATTTGTGTATGGAGAGCCATTTTGGAGTCCGTAATGACTTAGACTACGCTCTCAGCTAGAGTCCGACGCTGCGTTGTACTAGAAATACCTTCTCTGTGAAATCGCTAGAGCAAGGAAATATAATCTGGTTTCATTGCTCTCTGTTTTACAGGTCTGTGACCATGGCTTTATCCACAACTGTCTTTGCGTCATTAACATGTGTTTGAGTCTAGCACATGTCATTCAAAATTTGTAATAATTTTGGCTGATTCAGTTACGCGCCTGATGATGCATTTAGGGTCTAAAACATTGATTTTCATGATAAGGGTAGTTTTCTGAAACTGAACAACTTGCTTAGGGCACCTTTTCAAATTTTTGGTAAACTATGAGTCCAAAATGGGTACATTTGTTGCATTTTTACTAGCCAATAACTCATTAGGGGGTAAATTCTATAATATTAAATTACCTTATTAAGGGGTTAACTTTGCTGGTAGGGTAAAACTCGTTTAGAGGGTGTTTCAAAAAAAATTAGTCAAGCATGCGTACACTATCATACTTGAGTGCCCCCCTGGGGAAATTTGGGAGATTTGGTCACCGTCCTTGTCCCACACGAGTCGCCCGGGAGGAGTACATTATTAGGCCATAGGCCCTATCCGGCACTATTAATTATTGCTTAGCCCCTAAATACATTCGCGTATACGGCCACTCTGATCAAGTTATTAACAGAATGTATATACTTCGTTACTTGTGTCAGTTGATATGACCCCATAAAGTAGTCTTTTTATAGAATTCACACGGTATATGCCATGTCATTACGGATAGAAAGAGGATAATAATGTTGAGGGCGCCCACAAATCTTACACCGTCTTACACAATTTTCTAAGGCAAAGTTCAGTTTAATATTTACTCATCGTACAAATACAGACGTTTTATCATGTTATGGTGTTGCCTGGGTGGGTGATCAGTTGTCAAAAAAAAAAAACCGGGAACCCGCATTCATTTACAAATAGAATTAAAATAGTATCACCCGGTGGCCCCCGTGCAATGGAAAACCTTAATTATTTCATTAAAAAGAAATGAAAAAATCTACCTTTGCGCCTATAAAATGGGTACAGAAATTTGCCTCAAATATGAATGAATTTTAAGAAACATACGGGATATGATGAACCATTGACCTTACAATGTATATACTGCACACCGACATCGCCTGGCTAATAATTTCTTTCTCTGTAGAGATACTAAAATCAATACCCGGGATCGATACACGCGAATGTCATATGCACGAGTTTGATATGAGACGAAAATCTTTGGATACCGGGGTAGAAAATGATGAATATCTCCCGTAAATGATTTCGTATAAAGAAACCAGATATGGTTACTTGCACTTGAATATATATTTTGAACAGATATGATATTCGTTAGCTTGCGTCTTGAGAAAGAAACTTGCGTCTTGAGTCAAAAACTGACAATGATTCTGATTTATATGTGCCGAATTATATAGCGCAGTGTATAGGTCAATCGTGGAGGAAGTCTAAAAGCATCTGACCTATGGCGTACCATGCTCGACTCACAGACAGCGAGGTCAGTCACCGGCCTAATCGGGGCTATTGTCAGTAGCCTTAGTAACATGTCCTTCGGCCCATTATGCGACTCAAAACTATTAAACAGGTCGATACAAAATGGCCATGCGTGGCGGTGGATTCATCTAGCCATGGCGATTTCTTCCATGAAGATATCGGGGCGATGACACTGTGTACCGTGTTGTCGTAATATTTAGCATCGTAAATATGCAGTTCATATGCACAAACGAATACTGATCTTTATGATATTCAGGTTTTTGTACATCTCGTAGGAGGTCGTATGTGTTGACCTTCTCCTATTGTATGTGTTCATCTGTGTATGGAGACTGAGAAACGCCATTGATACTCCATCGGTATTAGGGTTTAGTTCATTGAACTCACCGGATTGCTATGCCAAGTACTTTGATAATACAGATAATATGTACTAATGGGTCGAGGCGATTGCATTGAAAACCCTAATAAATTATTCATAACAGTTACGTAATCAGTCGGTAGTGTGGACACTATTCACTTGCAAACCATCAGAATTCGTGATCTTTTTGCGTTAGAAAAGAAACCACGTGAATACAGTGCCCTTTTAAGGATAGGTACTCTGTGATTTGGCAGTCAATACGAATCATGTCAGGCAGTGAACGAGGCAAACACATCACACACAAAATGCAAGCAAGCGGTAGTTTATTTTACTATGTTGATACGTTTTGAATTTAACCTGACACCATTTATATAATTGCATTAAATGCTAAATTCATTACTTGAGGACGGATACCTTGCTTATTATTATTTATTTTCACTTATTTCATTAAAAAACGAATATCTTTTTACGTGTACTCATTTCGTTTTACCAAATTGAAAATAAATCATTGGCATCCCTGTTTATGTGCATACGGAACCGTCCAATAGTTTCGCCAGGGAGTGGGGTGAGTTTTTCCAGGGAACTCCATCCACCAGCCCCCCCCCAATGTAGGAGTTTAGAGGTGAGAATCCGATTTTGTGTTTTAAATTTGAGGGGAGAATTTTAAAACTAAAGTTATATTAAAGTTTTAAATGGAGAAAGTGGGGGAATCTGACAATTTTGAGCAAGCGCAAGGAAGAAACGCGAATTTTATGGTGCCATTTTTTCCCTTCAAATCTCACATTCTCCCGGCGTAAATATTTAATGGCCCTAACTATAAAACAAATTGACGCTATCACTGCTGTTATCAGTTTCAGCAACAGTAACCGCTTATTTATATAGTTATGTGTATAATAATTATGTTGACCTGGAGACACATGATGATATACCCAGCAAACACAAAACGTTTTCGACATCATTCGCAAAATGTAATAAAATGTTGTCAGAAAACGTTTAAATTTCGGGTCATATAAAGGGTATACTAAGAGTATAAAACGTTTTCATAACATTGAAAAAATTTTTTTTGATAATTTACTACCCAGCAAACACAAAATGTTTTACAGAAAACGTTTAAATGCAGGGTTATATAAAAGGTATAAAAACGTTTTAATAACATTACAAAACATTTTTGAAAGCCTGATACAAAACATTCTAAACAGAATGTTATTTTTGGTTTGAAAAAATATTTTGCGAAAATTGTTTGCTCAAAATATTTGCAATAACGTTTTAAATACGTTTGTATGACCTTTATATAACCCGACATTTAAATGTTTTTCAAAGAAGAAAGCATTTTAAGAACATTTCTGTGTTTGCTGGGGGCAAATATTTTAACATAATGTTATTTAAGTGTTGACAAAATATTTGGCAAAAAATGTTTGCAAAAATAGTTTACAATAACATTTTTGAAAACATTTTAGAAATATTGTTGTAGTGTGTCATACAAAACTTTATACAAAACGTTTTCATGACCTTTATATAACCCGACATTTTAATGCTATTAAAACGTTTTTACCTAAACCAAAAGCCAAAATATAACTTATTAAAATGTTTTAAAAACGTTTTTGTGTTTGCTGGGTAGGTTGTTTAATCGACAGCGCTACGGGTCAATACATATTACACGATTGTTTGAGATGATTATTTATTAATGTTTCTTAATTACAAGACATTACATACTTTTCAATTCTAGACCTTTACGATACCAATATCTATCACACTAAAATATACGCATATAGTTTAGTTATTTTTAACTACTGTGCCTGCCATCACGGCAACCTCACTACTACCACATCTACCATTAACAACATGTGCGACACCAACAACAACAATAACAACAACGCCGTAATAATTATCAGCATCTAATTTACTGCCATCGCTACTGCTTCTACTCTCATCACTGCCACATCAATACTAACACCAGCATCAACAACAACAGCACCAAATTTGGATGTATGTATCCTATTCAATTAGTTTATTGTTATATATAGGTTTTTATCTATTTATGTTTATTTTTGGTAAGCATTGTGTTCCCCCTGAAGTGTTGCTATAGCTGTACCATCTACACATTTATTGCAACATCGACGATTCACAATATACAACAGGACGTAGCCAGGTTAATGTGTCTTTGACATGGTAAAAACGCCTCAACTAAAATATTTCAAAGTCCGTTGTTTAGAGATTTCTTTTTTCAAATTAATGTCACTTTTCCTGATTTGCTGCTTTTATGCTAGCAATATAGCCCTATATATATTTTAGAATATGTTTGACAATGACCACCAATGATATTTATAACCGGGCTGCGCCTCTGTGAGTCAGTATATTTGTATACACGCCATGAAAATAAAGCATATTATAAACTAATATATGTGTCAGTCAGGATGTCACCTCTAACATTACTAAAGACCAATCAATTTAAAGTAGCTTGATGAAATTATGTTCTTCGTTGTAATAATATCCACAAACCTCCTGTCCTAATAAATGGAATGTGTTTGGAATGACGTCACAGGTGGCAGTTTGACGGTACTCCTGACACAACATATTAGTCAAATTAATAGATCTTGAGTCTGACTCTACAGTTGGGTATGACTAAATATATTTGGCTTTTATGTGGACGTCAGAGGTGTATAGAAAGAAAATGTAATGGGCGACCAATGGGTAACCTTGTATATATGAGCATTCCGGATTGTCCAGGAGCAAAGTTTACACAGCGGTCAAATTTGAAAATAGTTTCGATCTTATCCCAAAATTTTCATTAATTTGGTCGTAGCGGAATTTTTTACAAAATGTATAGTTTGACATACCATACCCGGATACCAAGGACAGTCGACATATTAGTCTGGCGTTATTAGTGAAAAGACTTGAGGGTCAAGACTTGGCTTCACATGGTTAAAAACAAAACATTTTTTTTCGATTATGATTAAAATGGTCTCAAAATGAACATTTATAACACAATAAATAATATATAATACGATTCGCTACTTATGTAACACATTAAGACATATATCAGTACCATTATTTTGTTTATGACATTTTTTGTAGTGTTTCCTTGGTAAAAAAGTCTATATAGTGCAAAATATATGTTTTAGAATACTAAAGCAATGCTACATAATTATTTGAAACAATTTTCATCAAAATTGAAAGAAGTTTTTGTTTTTACCAAAGTGGAACCAAAATGGTGACACAAAATGGTATAACTATCATAATTTCTGATCCCTTCGACCAGCGAAACACATTGAAATAATATAGTTTTAACAAATGTTCACCGCTTAGTGTGATATTTTGGGGATATCTATATATTAGTCTACTAGATATCTCTTGTCTACTGGAACAATTATATATTTATTTTATAACTTACATTACATAAACATTTTTCCATTGTTAACCTTTCGTTTCTTTTCTTTTCTTATATTCTTTCTTCGTTTCCTCATTCTCCTCATCTACCTTCTCAAACGCGTAGCCAGTATTGTCTTTCCGGGGGACGTCAGTATCGGGGCTACCCGCGCCCTATTTTCCGCTCCCCTTCCCCCTTTCCCTTTCGTCCCCATTTTCCCTTTCTCCGTCCCCATTTTAGGTGCCGGGGTGGCAGTCAGCCCCTGCCTCTCCCCGCTGGCTACGCTACGGCTCCTTCTCCTTCGTAGTTTATATATTACTTCGTCCTGCTACTTCTATGCCGACAACTAGACACGACAACAACAGCAACAACAATACATCAATGAAAAAAATACCAGATACACCTAATTGACTTAATTATCCTTCTTGTCTCTTTTCCTACATCTACTACTGCTACCACTGCCCATTACCTTACCACACTACTACAAGGGCCGGATTTACCTCTTGGGGGCCCTGAGCCAGACCAAAAGTTGGAGGTCCCAAACTCACCAAGCTTTGCTTACATAAAATCGACAGTGCCGCCGGATGCATTAAACTTTATTTAGAGGTACGTGCATATTTTGTTCCGATTTCAATAGGACATTTGCTTGTATTCCAAAATGGATATGCATTTTGCTATTAGAAGGGCAAATACGAGTGAAGCGTGCACAATTGTACAATTTTACCCTATTTAGGGTTTTAGGCTCAAAGGAACGTGCATATGACAATTTGAGTCTCCCTCAGTTGCCTAAAAGCTGAATCGAAATGTGTCCATGCTACATGTACAATACATTAAATTACATCTAGATACGTGTATTTATAGTTAGCCCACGTCCTACGACGGTGGTACTAAAATCCTCCAAGTGAAGCCCGTCGTACACGATTATTTAGGTTTTAAGTCATTAAGTATCATGTAAAGACAGAATACGAATCAAATTCACCAACATTTTTTTTTCAGTAACGTTTCGACCCCTTCTAAGCACGTCATAGGTTTTAACAGTAAAATCCATGATTTATATTTTGCTTTTGTGAAATTTATCTAAGAGATATGGACTTTATTTAAACTTGGTTGATAATATTTAGAAGGAAATCACATGTTCGTGAAATGCTAGCTATACTTGAATGCAAAACCAGGATTTTCCAATTTTGAGAGAGCGCGTTCGTTAATACAAAGTCATAGCGAAATGTGTATACTTATTTTATTATCACTGGATAGAAGATACCCATATTTATTACTTGCACCAAGTTTAACAGTATGGCGTTTAATATTTATAGTACAACTCTTGGACTGTGGCAAATACCACTCACCCAACCCACCCCTCCCTATTTATAGTAGGTCGTATTACAAAATATGCTCAATAGAACGAAGGGCGATAGAATGTACATCTGGATATTTACAATATAATAATAATATAGCAAAATAACTTCCTGACTCTTACTTTACTTTTTGTGTATCCATTCGCTTTGTGCAATTATTTAGACCCAACCCACTTTACCATCTTTTGGGAGCAAGATGCTGTTGCTTTTATCTTGCTAAAGAGTGCACGTGCTAGTAACCTCTCCTCTCCTGTGTTTTCTCGCCTTATGTGCCGGTTACATTCGCTTAATCCTCATGCTTTATATTATTGTTTATTGGTTACTCTATAATGTGCAATTAACACCCAGCCCAACTTACCATTCAATGGGAGCAAGATGCTGTTGCCTTTTATCTTGCGGAGAGTGCACGTGCTAGTAACCTCTCCTCTCCTGGGTTATTTCTCGCCTCAAGTGCCGGTCACATTTCGCTTAAATTTCATACTTTGTATTATTGTTTATTTGTTACTTTATAATGTGCAATTAATAACACCCAGCCCAACTTACCATTCAATGGGAGCAAGATGCTGTTGATCTTCGCTGAGAGTGCAAGTGCTGGTAACCTCTCCTCTCCCTGGTTATCACGTGTTTTTTTTTTTCATGTGCCGGTCACATCACCAATTATGTTTTATATGATATCTTATTTTGTATTTTACTTTGTATATTTCATAATACTTGCTACTTATGAACATTTGCCTATACTTATTTGCTTTCTATATTATCATGTTATAGTAATATTATTGCATTTTGTGTATAATAATCATGTTGTATTTTGTGTAAGTTTAAGTTATATTTGGTAGTTTATAAGGTTTTGCATTTTCTCTGTAAAGCGCCTTGAGGCTTTTCTGCATAGGGCGCTATATTAAATCTTTGTTTATTATTATTATTATTATTATTATTACTTAATTGCCATAACCATATGTTGAGGTTTAGTCGGAGAAAGTCAATTTTTGTACAATTTGGGCCATTGCAGAAGGAGTATGTTCTGGTCAGATACAAGCAAACAAACATAGAAACTTAAGTCCAGAAAATTTTAAGTCCAGAAAATACGTTTAAATCACACAGGAACTTTTATTTGTACAATGAGGATCGCGAGACGTTAGTAAAAAGTCATCATATTCAATAAGAATTCTTTACTTGGGACTGCTAAATGTAATTAGCTGTTTTTTACTTTCTTAAGCTATATGTAAAACTTTAATAATGTAGAATTAAACACAAAAACAAAAAATCCAAAATGAATGTGCAACGCCCCCACTATCACGTCTTGTTAAGCCTTTACCTGAAGGTTTCTTTTATCAGAAATCTTTAAATTCCATGTGGCGGCGCTATGATGTTTTTCCAGGGTAGTGGAAAGTGACGTAGACACTGGAAAGTTAACATTTAATGATAATGGAATATTACACGGAATATCCTCTCTAATTCATGCTTGTGTCTTTAGTGCTGCTGGACCCGTCCACCCGACCACGAGACGTTTTCTGCTTTAGGAAAACCTTCACCTGAAACATGGAATCATTAACAAATCAACTAATACTTAGGATGAAAACAGTCACATGGGATATGTTAGGTTTTTTACCAGTTTCAGAAACAATGTGAATTCTATAATTTTGAAGTTTTGAAGATATATTAAAGTAGTTAGATCCTTTGTTCTGTGCAATATTCTTGTAATACACTTTGTATTGATGATGCATTTCTACTACAAATGAATTGAATGCAAATAACAAGTCGTCTAGTTCCGTTTCCCTCTCTTTACCTCTTTTTCTTTGTACTTTTGCCTCTTTTTCCACTTTGTTCTTTTTTCTCTCCCTCATTTCCTCTACATATATCTTAGCAATACTATTCCATGTATAATTTATGTGAAATTGAATTAAATACTTACATCATCATCCAGAAGGCACTGTGTGATGAAGATGAATACCCCCTGAAAAGTAATTTGAACCAAATGTAACAATAATATATCTTATTCGGCACATGTTCAATAATTATTTCTAAAATATTATTAAAAACTCACAATTAACATTTATTTTTGATGTTTAATTTCAAATCGTTTAGCGGACATAATTACTGCGCATTTCGAGTAAGCGGTATGACGTCTCAGGTCTACTCGCAAAGGCTTATGTGATTTACCGAAAAGGTCAATTAACTCAGCCCCTCATCATTTTACCTAACAACCGTCTAGTTTAGTTTATAATATACTGCAAACAAAATATAACCCAGCCTCTCAGATGCATCAATATGCTAAGTCCTACCTGCAGCCCATTGCTGATATTAAAGAGATAAGAAAACACAACACCAGCTATCGGATCAAGTTGTAGCACTCCAAAGATCCAAGTCACACCCAACAGAGGAGTGAGTATCACCATGGCCCGCACGCTGGCCCTGTGTACAGTTGGGTAAAAAGACTCATGAATGCTGGGATAGTAGTAACATTCCAAAGCTGCTATTAAACTTGGGTTGCAAAAGTCATGCTAAAGGATAATTTTTTACCATGTGTGTTTGAATGCAAAATCTCATAATCGCCTCCTATATAAAAGCTACCAGATTTTAAAATAACATTTGGCAGGTGTTAATATTTGAACACTTGAAACATGTTAAGACTGTGTACAGAATTATTGGTCACTATGCGGGCTCACGATGCACCATAACAATTCCCCAAAGCAGGTTGTCCGATGTTATGCATTTTGGCAGCCACTTTGAAATTTCAAGGTCAAGGCGGCCATTTTTAAGTTGTTCCGTTGAATTTGCCAGAAATATGTCAAAAAACAAATAACTAGACACGAAATTCATTTAAATTGGCAAATCTAAAGCGTGTTAGTAAAATGCACCCAGCCGAAAAGGCATTGGCCTTTGTCACATTTTTGGCCGCAGCGTCGTAACTAAAGGTCGCAGATAGGGCAGGCTATACATTTGTGGGTGCATTATGACGAAGCGAGTAATTTGGTATATATTTTAAAAGCATTAAGATATTTTATAATTTTGACCCCTGTTTGACCTTGATTGACCCCCTACCAAAATGCCCGACACTTTGGAGAGGGCAGTCCAGGCCAAATCTGTTCAGTTCCCTTCAGGCATGCCAAAACACTTTCAGATATTTGTTTCAAAGATTTGGTCGCATGATAAATCATGATTGAATCCATAATTACAGGATGCGCTTCACAGCATCAGAAATTGCACTGTTTCTTACTGGGTTCCGCTATGACGTTAACTAAGGCCAAAACATTATCATGTCTCAATGCCCATGGCAGTTTCAAACACGAGTGTGGAATGAGGATTTTTTAGATTACTTTTAAAGATGGTTTTATAATTAAATGTTGAATTAAGATGTCATTTTTAAATTCTCAAAAGAACTTTACACAACTGAAGTACAAATGTCATTTGTTTTATACCTAAACATTGTGAGCATCGAATCAAGTAACTTTTCTTCCATAATTTGTCACATAATTTCATAAAAATAAAAAAAATAAAGAAAGAAAAAAATAAATAAATAAATAAATAAATAAATAAATAAATAAATAAATAAATAAATAAATAAATAAATAAATAAATGAATAAATACATAAATACATTTGCTGTTTCAGCTGACATTGACGCGCTAAGAAAAACGAACACGCGAGTGGGCTTTGAGACATAACATCTTTCAGCCTAAGTGTGTTTCCTTGCCAATGGGTATATGCGCTAAGGCTATAAAAGCTAACGAACTGATACTTTACTTACTTAACGCGATCTACTTCCGATTTATCTTGGTTAGTTTTCAGACTCAAGAACTTGCGAAGGATGAGAGCTAAGAATATCAAGTTCACCTGCAAACAATTAATGTAATAATTAATTACATTGACACTATTATTTTAAGCTTCAATCGAATCAATGTTACATAATCTACGACCAAGATTTGAAAACATTTAGTTCTTTTTTGTGCTTTACATTGACAGGTTTCATTACACTTTTTGAGTGAGATTTATTTAAAATCAGTTTAAATTCATCGGATACCATCAAATAATCTTTTTGTACATTTACATACCACAATGATGAGTAATGCCGGTGCGTAAAATGCATAAATCAGCCCATTTGTTATCGGCAGCCAGCATCTAAAATGTTAATAGGATGTGTTAATAAAGACTAATACTAATAAGTAATCACATTGATAATATTAGTAATGATTAGTGTAATATAGTGGTACTATATTTAAGAAATAAAGGGTAATGTATTATCCTTTACACGAAAATAATGTGTCGAGGCAGTAAAACGTAAATAATGGGTGAGGCGCAGCCGAACCCATTATTTAAACGTTTTACTGCCGAGGGCACATTATTTGCGTGTAAAGGATAATGCTGCACCCTTTATTTCTATTCTATTACCACAAAATAGTGCGATTTAAAGAGAAAATATCACATTTTTTCCCAAATTAATTTTCAAGTTGTTTACCTCAAGGTGGAGCGCCTACGCGTAGCCAAAGCGTAAGTGATAGAATGCATAACGTTTTGCGTAGAATGCATAACGACGCTAATATACTGCATCGCCCTTTGCTGTGCGCTCTGATGCGAGAAGAACATAAAGTTCGTTGCCCTGGTCACTTCAATGCTAATTAATGGTCTTTCACGTGACGCGTTTCAACAAATCACAGTGCGCGATTTTGAATAATGGGTCGTGGGGGTAATAGAATTAAGTATAGTTGTACTCACGCTCCTATTTCCGGATCCGCATATTTGGAAATCCCTACCCCTAAAGTAGTGAATGCAATAACTGCCGGTAAACCTGTAGCATATTGAGTCTGGAAAAAATGTACGAAAAGTACATTATTAAAAACTGTTGAGGGATTTTCTTATGTACCACACACTTGAAGTAAAGCTCTAACCGATGAATGAAAATATGGTCTATCCAAATGATGTTGACCTATTTAGGGCATCCGAAAACAGAATCAAATACACATTGCTGCCTACAAAAATGGGCACAAAGCACTGACATATTTTGCCATGTTTTGATTATGCTTATTGTTGCTTTTCTTTTCTTTCTTTCTTTTTTCTGTTTTCGTAGTTCCTCCATTTTACTCAAGACATGCTAAGAAAGGAAGTATCAGTGAATATGTATAATTACCCCAAGCCATAGGCATCGAGATCTGCAGTTTCATCTTCAAGCTGATGTTCGGGTTGATTTGTAAGAAAAGGTGCAATCCTTCTATCAACATCCATAATTATGAACACAACCAACCACAGGTAATGAAGAATTACAGTCACGGCGATGCATGCCATCTGAAAAAAATAAATGTTTGAATAATCTATAAGTGTCGGGGTTAAATATTACATTAAGCAACTCTTCCTATACCTTTACCTTAGCACAGCAGCCGAATTTGTTAATCCGTGTAGTGCGCATTTACGCGTGACGAGTATTCGTCATGCCATGAGGTAGTAGCTAATTATTGCCGCTTAATTCCGCAGTTTTAGTATTGACATCAACAGAGAAATCGCTGACATTCCTTATGATATAATGATATGAATTTGAAGATCTTTAACTTGTTAAAAGGCATTATGTTTCGCCGTTGTTCAGCACCGTTTAGCAAGTCGTGTCTGGCGCGTCTGCGTGGTTTACTTCGCTTGGGAGCAAAATCTGCCCTCGCGCTGAAATAGCCATACTTAATAATGTTGTAGCGAAAAAAAATCGTTAACGACACAACAGGCGACCAGAAATCTTACGAAGCTGGCATTGGGTGTTGATTAGAGCACAATGTCACCATCCCTATATCTTCGTGTTAGGAATTGCCGCGATCCGCTAGTTCTTCAACAGCCACGCATGGCATTTTATTTCACCTAGTTTAACATGTTTAATAGACTCAGTCTAAGTGTAAAACTACGATAGATATTTCCCTCTATGCAATGCGCCGCTACGTATCTTTCACCCGTCAAAACTCAATCAAATCCGAATTTTGGTCATTGTTTGGTTTCAAAGCGCCGGCTGGGAATTCAAAGCGCCGATCGATGTAAGCTTAACGTTGTCTTTCAACATGTGTTTATGTACACGTGAAACAAAAGATTTTTGATGAGACCAAAAATAAAACGATATGTTCATACTATTCTACCCAGAGTCAAATGTAGACACCAAAGGTCGAAGGTATGAATTGTGTACATGCAGAGTCAATCTCGATGACATCACTGGCTACTGGTAAGTTTTCTCGACCGTACTAAAAATATTTTTGGAGTTTTGTATCATTGTGTACTTCCAGACCCTGCAACCCCGAGGGTAAGAAACAACAGGGTAATGATGCCCAGAGTGGTTCCCCATGTGTCAGGGAATTGAATTGATCAGAGTATTACAAGCACCAACATTTCCCCGCATTCGCTTGGATGGGCATGTTCGTCTCAAAGGTGCACTCGATCAAGAAAAAAATAAACTTACTACGACGAATAGCTATAACTGCAATTAGATTGCATTAAGATGTCATTTGTGATACTATATATATACCTTGTTTCTGGCGGTAGTACCGGTGATAAACAAAAGTTGAGCAAGCAGTAGAGAAGCCGCCAGGTTGATATGTATTGCTGTACGGGTCTTCTTATATGATCTATAAAGAGAAGATACACATAGTCATTTCTTAGTTAATGATGTATACTCAAACCGTTTTCAAACGGTAGATTATAAAGACAAACAGAGCCTCTTCTTGTTCCCTCAAAACTAAGAACATGGTAAAATGTTAGTTTTGCTTTTAGTATCCATTTTGTTTGTAAAATGCATGTTGTTTATACTTTGATGAAAGTAATACGAGTGCCATATCCAAAATAAACCTTTAACTATTTGACTTAACTACATGTTCCAGTTTATTACAACTTCGACAAGTTTCCTCGAACTTATTCGGATTGTCCACAATCTTTAATTAACACAGAGATCACAAAGTCAAACCTTGTACATTCTCATGAATGGCTTATTCTCTGTTTGAGAAATCTAACTAATCATAATAGCATAATCATATAAATAGCAATAGTAAAATAGTAAAAGTAAAACGTACTTGGAAATTATGAATAAAACGATCGTAGCAATGAGACACAGAACGGATATAGAAATAGCGATGTATGTGATGTAATCCAGCGTCTGTTGGTGGACAATCGGGATTTCAAACTAAAAGGAAAAGAAGAAAAGACGAAAAATGTTATTGTAAGTTTAGTATCACTGCATGCAATTATAATCTATTATTAACCGTTTCTGTTCACTAAGATTTTATACTTATTTGATACTTGTAACAACTGGAGTGCTTTAGGGTGATGTGTTTGCGCCATACCTGTTCAGTATCCTGGTAGATTACCTTCTGAAGAAATTAAATTCTGAAATTGACGATGTAAACTGTTACCGTCGGTCAAGAATGTATCCTGCTAGGATGCTGAATGACCTGGATTTTGCTGATGATATTGCCCTATTGGAATCTTCCACAGCGCGGGCCCAGTCGCAGTTAACTGGGACTGCAACTGCAGCAGCAGGTCTAAGCCTTGTCGTCAGCGCACCTAAGACAGAATATATGACTGCAAACTGTAACGCTCGACCAGTACTTGAAGTCTATGGTAGTGTCATCAACCATGTCACATAATTCAAGTACTTGGGTTCCAAGATGGGCTCTAGATCTGGAGACCTAAAAAGAAGAAAGGCACTAGCCTGGGCAGCTTTATGTAAACTGGAACGCCTTTGGAGAAGAAGATCCCTGCCAATCGAAACAAAAATCAAGCTGTTTGAGACAACTCGTGTTACTGTCTTTCTGTATAGGTGTGAGTCATGGGTAATCAACACGGACATGGAAAACAAGAGCAACACCTTTGCAACATCTTGCTACAGAGTCATGCTAAACATCAAGCGTGTGAATTGGATTCCAAATAACAGCATCTACAATCTGACCAACACCACGCCACTGGTGGCCAGAGTCAAGATTCATCAACTTCAATTTCTCGGCCTGTGAAAGAATATGCCCTTTATATTCCACCACATGGGAAGAGGAAACCGGGACGGCAGCGCACACTGTACTTACAATATGTCCAGTACCCTCTGGGAGATACTGAAGGGATGCTGCAGCCAAACAAAATTGTTTCGACTGATGATGATGATATTTGTAACTTAAGCAATTTAATTGCTTTGTATATTTACAAGGAACAATAGACAAATAATAATAAATTTAATAATAATAATAATAATAATAATAATAATAATAATAATAATAATAATAATAATAATAATAATAATAATAATATTGGGATAGAGGTAAGAATGTTGATTCAGATACTTATATATTCAGATGCGCATCTGACCTCAACGACCTGCATCAACACTGCAAAACTAGTCATATGATTAAAGCTGCATGTCACATGACTTTTATTATTGCTGGTAACATTACATCCGTCGGTAGACCATTCTCTGCGAGAGATACATACAGGCAGAACTTTAGTCACCAGCTTCTTTTGTTATGCATAGTCGCGCTAAAAGTCGATAGATACATGTTGAAATCAGCACAATTCAGAGTTCCCCATTTTTGGTATATAATTAATTAACTCGGTCAAATATAAAGTAATAATTTATATCTTTCAGAAATTTCAGTTAAAAACATAGTGCTTGGATATACATTTTTTTAAATCCCGGCGTTATAATTAGGCATGAAACTGTGTCTTTTAGTGTAAGATTTTCGATTTTTATTGGCCTTAACTTCGCCTGCGAGGTGTTTTTTTCGGAATTCATTTTTAGCGTTTCAAACTAATATAGTTTGCTAATCAAGATATTTCTAACCTCTGTAAGGCACATCGTGCGGGTCTATATATTATAGTTTTGTCAGAATATCCGTTTTGATTTCACCATTTTTAACTTGCGACTGCCAAAATGTCCAACTCAGTACTTCATTTCTAATATAACCAGCAGAACCAAATGATATTTATATTGTGGCTTGCAAAATCATCCATGGGTATATTCGCGAGTTGATTTTGACTAAAGTGGTAGTCCGAATTGAAAAATGATGCAATCAAAACCGAAAATCTGACAAAACTATGATATATAGCTCACGGTGATGTGCTTTATAAAGTTGGAAAAAAATCCTTCATTAGCGAGCTCTATTACCTCGAATAGCTAAAAGTTTGATAAAAAAAAAAAGCTCGCGTGCAAAGTTGAAGCCTATCAAAATCGAAAATCTTACACTAATAAATGACCGAATTTCACGCCTAAGTTTAAAAATAGAATTTGAAAAAAAATATAGTATCAAGCATTATAGTTTTTCATAACATTTACTGAAAAAATGAAAATTGTTGCTTTTTATTTGGCCGAGCGAATTAATTTTACATTGAAAATGTGCAACTCAAAATTCTGCTCATTTCAAAACCAAATTCGATCGTTTGTATTGTCTCATTAAATGACTGAGTGAGCCTTGTACAACAATCGAAATCGGTTGACTAGATATCTGCATGAACATATAATAATCCTCTTTCAAATAATCAAAAGGTCAATAGCAAAATGGATAAAAGTACTGCTGGAAATTATTCATCTACAATCGTGGCCATTAGTTATATTATGTTATTGCACTATTAGTCGTTAAGTAATATTGGATTCTGTTATTGTTATGCACATGTACTTAGCGAGGAACCTGTCCGAACTTTCCCTTTATACATGAATCTCCCCCCCCCCTCAGTTTGGAAACATGCCTACCCCACTACTTTGAAATTCGCTTTCACCTTTACCCACAATACAAATTATGTTGTTTACCATACCCGGCATTCGATATTATGTATTAGAAACAAATGGAAGTTTCTGCAAGTCCTGTTGGTCAGTAAAAATAACAAGCGACATTCTCTTTTACGATCTAAAATGGAGAACTCACCTAGTTGGTGTCAAATACTGGCAAGAAGGCTCATGGTCACGTGTCACAGGCTACACAATAAAATCATATTTAATATTGGTGATCATTTTACACTTCATACTGATTCAGTAATTATGCGCGTGGCGAAAAAACACGTTTTTTTTCTTGGATCGACTTGGAACTCTCGGATAATATGACTAGGATACATAAATGTATCAAAAATGGCCGCCATGCTGTGAGAGTGTACCGTATAGAGCTCTCGAGAACCACCGGGGATTAACTAGACTCGCTTGCCAGTCCTATATACGCCGTACCTATGTATATTGAGGACTGGCTTACGCCATTTTGGATGTCAATGGGAAATACACACTTAACGATTTGCGCCGGTTAGAAACTTGAAAAAAATCTTTAAAATTTCATCAATGTATATAAAAGTGGTACCAACCGTATTGTGCTTGCTAATTTAGACTCGGTTGAAACAAAATTAAGGATCGAAAGCATTTTAGAGTCCAAAAAGGCAAAATTATCGTCAAAGTTCTGCCGAAATCGGCACCCTTGCGAAGGGTTCAGAATTCGAATCGGGAACGAAAATATCCGATCTTTGCGATCAAAAACACAAAATTACAACTTTAAACATACTATTGGCAAAAGACATTATTACCAAACAATACAGAATAGAAAATTTGACATCATTTTCTCAAAATATTGAAAAATTTGCTCACTAGACATCGAAAAAGTAGGCAATCCAATTCCCGTTCAAACGCGTGGGAAACTGAAAGTGCGATAATCGTGACTAGGATTAACCTGTTTTTATGGATAGTTTACTCTATTTGCCAACTACATCGTTTGTATAATTTCGTCTACATCACTTTGACACCATTCACGAAGCAGAACTCTTATTTTATGACTTTCACTGCACATGTTTTTGATTTCTAATTTGAAATTACACATGTTTCCCGCTACACGGGGCCTGGCTATAGTCGACGACAACAACGCACCGTGCATCAACGCACAACAGTATATAATGGCCGGCTCGGTGGATTTGGATAAACTGTATACAATGCTTACAAAACTGGACACTGATATGAATAAACGATTTGACGGTCTTTCACGCCAGCTGAATGATGTACAAGATGAAATCAAGACCATCAAACATGATGTGGCGGAATTAGAAAGTGGACTGAAATATACGGATGAAGAGGTGACTGAGTTGAAGGATAATACTGTGCCTAACCTCAAAAAAGAATTGATGGAGAAGATAGAGGAGTTACAGAAGAGTCGACTTGAAAGTGAACTAGACAGCAAGAAGGCTAATTTGCTCTTCTTTAATGTTCCCGAAGTAACCGATGATGAGGACACCGAGGACGTCCTGAGGGATGTTCTATCAAAGACCAAGATCCCCAATTACCAAGGGATCATGTTTGTTAATGTCCATCGTTTACCAACCAAAGCGACTACCAATCAGAGCAAACCGATTATTGCAAAGTTTGTCAGAATGAGAGATCGGGACTTGGTTCTGGACACCATAACCAAATCTGATGTCCACATGAAAGGTAAAAGATCATCGCGGTCCCCCACCTTCCTGTTTCAATGCAGATGGAGAGAAAACGGCTGATGCCTATTCGCAAACAACTAAAAGCAGAGGGGAAAAACGCCAAGATTCGTGTGAGCGGTACCAAGGTACTCATTTATGTAAATAATGCTGTTTGGAATGAGAAGTGACTCATTTAATTATCATTTGACTTTTGCTGAACTATTTTGTTTTTGACACTTGGAACTGAACTGTTATTGTTGTGATTGGCAAGATTTCATCTTGTCATCGTATTTATTCTTCGCTGTACTTTGTTAAATAATCTTTGCATGTCATTTCTGCCGGACCTCGCCACGCCGTTAACTTATTTGATCAATCAACCCGTGTTGATAATTTTCCATTGATTTCGCTATTTGGACACTTGGAACTGCATAATGACTTTTTACTGATTTTTGTGTCTGGACTATAGCTTTTGCTGGTACCGTAAAGTTACTTTCTTAATATGTTTCTAATAATTAAAAAATTATTGTGTTTATTCATCGATCTATTATTAGCTCGATGGTTTGTTTATTATTATCCATATATTATGCTCTGTAATTATCTTTGTTGTCGTAGTGTATACGTCACAGCTCAGTTAATGGTCCACGCCTTGTCTGCTCACCTGTTGGCGACCCATTGGCTTTGTGTTGTGTTCATTTTGTTCATGGTTCGTGAGCACTGTTGTTCGTGAGTAGACCAGTTAACTTGGTTTTCGATCGATTTTGACGTCTCACTACGACGGCAAAGAGTTATACAATTTTTTTTTTCTTTTTTTTTTTTTCATTCATGTTTTTATTTATTGAAGATGATTCCCACATTTCACAGCTGCCATAGTTCGATTGGTACCTCTTTTGCTTGGTCTCAATGCCCTTTTCGCTGTTTAGCTATCCCATCCATTCACTGGTTTTTATCAGTGCATCTGTTTGTGGGACCATCGAGTTATTAATTGTAGCTCGATGGTTGGGACCATCTTCTTTTTTACCATGTTGTTTATTACACTGCTTATCCATGGATCAGTTTTTTTTTATCTTTGACAAATAAATTGTCTAGCTTACGCCTTTATTTATGAAATTTTCTATATTCTTTCTTTCTCTTTTTCTTTCTTCTTACCATTATTATAAATGTAGTATCATTACTTAATATTCCAATATATTTTACTATAATTCCATTTTTCTTTATCTATATTTATCCTCAGTTTTCGTTTTGTATTCAACATTATTTGATCAATTCTTTTTATTTCCTGAATAAATAACATCAATATAGGTACAGATTTTCCAGTATCATTGTATATTATTCTAGATTTGTAAATAGCAAAACACCCCAAAACAATTAAAATATTAGCTAAATGTTTTTCATTATTTTCAATATCCCACCCACATAAAATGTTTTCCAGGTTTATTTTAAACAAGTTGCAATTTTCCATTTGACAAATAAAGTTTGAAAATTTAATCCAGAATACGTTGTTATTTGAACACATAAAGAAATGTTCCAAATTATCTGTACTATTACAAAAGTCACATGTATCTGAATTACTAAGTTTCCATAAATACAAATTCCTTTTACATGGAATAAGATTGTATAACACATTAAATTGGAATTGCCCCAATCTATTTTCAATTCGGTTTCGAATTTTAAATTGAAATACCTTTTCCCACACTCTTGCATACACACCATGTTTTTCCCAATACTGAATACACACAGGCTTCTCCAGATCAGTATTTAACATACTATAAATTTCTTTCGTTTCAAGAATGGATATATGTTTAAATTGCTTATTCTGAAATTCAAAAATAGTGAACGATTTTTCTTTACAGGAGGGCATAGAATTACTCCTGACCTCTTTTTTCCAGTTTTCCGGAATCGCATGAATTAATTTGTGAAATAAGAACATGTTCAGTGGATTTTTGATAATTTGAGATAGTTCATTTAAATTTAAAAACCTATTATTTATAACAATGTCTTTCATGCGTATTACACCTGCATCAATCCATTTCTTAAAGAAAAGAACTTTATTTTTATGTCTTATATTTGTATTGCCCCATAATACAGTATTATTGTTTACAGAAATGTTTTTCCTTTGTCTGTTTTGCAGTGTATACCAAGCTTTTAAAACCTCTTTATAGAACAGAGGCATTTTGTCATACACGATTTCTTTTATGTCTTTCGCATTACAATTAAACTCGAGTATTAAAGACAAGCCACCAAGCTGTTTGAACCAATGTTGTGATATTTTCTTCCATATAGCGTTATTGTTATTTCCATCTAAAATTCTAGCAATCCATTTTATTTTTAAAGCGGCTATTTGATGCTCTAAGTTTATCATCTTCAAACCACCATATTCCATATAACCTGTTATTGTTTTTCTTTTAACCTTTTCTCTTTCTGAACCCCAAAGGAAATTAAAAATTTGTTTGTTTACGTTCTTAACAACATACTCTGGTACATTTAGATTACTGGCATTATAAAGTATTTGTGAGATACCCAACGTTTTGATAATCGTTATTTTACCATAATATGTTAGTTTTCTCGCTTTCCAGCTAATTAAGGTTTTTTGCAATTTGGTCAATTTGGGTTTCCAGTTAAGGTCCTCAGTAATCTTCTTATCCTTCCCAAAATATAAACCAAGACATTTCACTGGACCTTCGGTCCATTTAAAATCTGGAATTAGATTCGAGGGTTTATTTATTCCCAGCCACATTCCCTCAGTTTTTTGTTTGTTAATACTTATTCCTGAAAGAAAACTGAACTTCTCAATTTCTTCCATAACATTTTTAACAGAATCCATATCATTTACAAATACAGTGGTGTCATCTGCTAGTTGAACAATTTTAATTTGTAGGTCTGGTTCCTCTTTGAAAGAGACACCCTTAATATCTACATTATCTTTAATATTTATTGACATAAATTCCGCCGCCATAATAAATAATAAGGCCGATAATGGACAGCCTTGACGAATACCTCTTTTTAATTCAAATGATCTTGATAACCATCCATTCATTGAAATGCAGCTATTTATATTAGCATAAATTGTTTTTATCCATTTTAAAAATTGCGAGCCAAAACCAAATCTTTTTAGACACTTCAACAGAAAATTTATTTCCAACGAATCGAAAGCCTTTTGGAAATCAATAAATAATATAGCGCATTCATTATTCTTACCATTACAATATTCAATAACATCCTCAATAATTCTTATGTTTTGTCCAATGAAACGACCCTTAACATATCCACATTGTTCTTCACTTATAATCTTTTTAAGAATATTTTGGACACGATTTGAGAGCACAGCAGTACATATTTTATAATCATAATTTAACAAAGTTATAGGTCGAAAATTATCCAAATTGTTTTTATCACCTTTTTGTAAAGTAGGTTGATAATCCCTCGTCTCTGAGAGAATGACAATGTACCTCTTTCAAAACCTTCATTTAGGGAGTTCGTAACCATTTCCTTTATATCAGACCAAAAACATTTATAAAATTCGGGAGTTAATCCGTCAATTCCGGGCGATCGATTAAGTTTAAGTGTTTGTACTGCTTTTGTACATTCTTCAATTGTTAGTAGCCCTTCACATTCGATTGTTTCTTCATTTGATAATGTTTCTACACGAGTTTTGTTAATGTAGGCATCAATATCTTTATCTTCTATTTCTTTTGATTTATACAGATTAGTATAATACTCTACAGATTCATTTAGAATGTCATCTGTGTCTGTGATATTTTTACCGTTTTTTAACTTAAGTTCTGTAATTGAATTTCTAGTTGCTTTGTGTTTTTCGAGCCCCATGAAATATTTAGAATTGGTTTCACCCTCCTCAAACCACTTGACTCTTGACCTTATTATAGCTCCTTTAGTAGTTTCTTTATACAGCTTTTCTAGTTTTGACTTTGCTTCAATATATCTGTTCTTAAATACATTTCCAACATTATCCATTTCTCTTCTAATTCTTTAACATCATTTTCTAATTTCTCCAAAAGCTTTTTTTTTTACATCGGGCCTTTTTTTTACAGTATTTTACAGTGAAATCTTTTATATTTCTTTTACATAATTCCCAAGTAAGTTGATTGGATAATTTTTGCCGGGTACAATCCTTTTGGCAAGAACAAATAACTTCACGAATCTCTTTTTTGTAGTTATTATCATTTGTGAGTGAAGAATTAAATTTCCAAAAACCTGGTCCAGTATTTGTTTTTCCCATTTGTAACTTTAATGAAATAGCATTATGATCTGATTTTACAGAGGGTCTAATATCAGTAGTTTTAACAACATCTATGAACTCTTTGTGAATCAGCCAATAATCTAGCCTAGAGAATAAACCAAGTGATATTTGTCTCCATGTGAATTGACGTTTTTCTGGCCATCTATGCCTCCAGATATCAATTAAATTACAATGTTTAATAATTTTTTGCAGATATTTACATGGTACATTTTTCCTTTTCATGTTTTTAGTATCTTTATTATGGTTTTGAGTACAATTTAAATCACCACCAATAATAACATTGTACCTAGCATTTCTTTTAATCCAATGAAATGTTTTCTTGAAGAAAATATCTTTGTATTTTTGTTTCGTTGGTGCATATAGATTGATTAAAGTGCAAGGTTTTTTACGGATTAGCATATTCAACAAAATTTTTCTACCATCGTCAGCAATATGACTATTTTCGATTTTTACATCTAAGTCTTTTCTATAGACGATTGATACCCCTCTACTGTGAAATGTTCCAAACGAACTAAAAGATTCTATCGCCCACTCTTTCCTCAAAACATTTTCCAACCTTTGATCAAGATAAGTTTCTTGCAAAAGAAATATATCAACTTTTTGGCTTTTTAACCAGTTACATACAATTCTTCTTTTATCTTGATTTCTAAGCCCTCTAACATTGAGGGAAATAAAATGAACATTACACGAATTCATAATTATTTACAGACATATACCTTATACATATTATATACTATATACATACTTTGTTTTGGGTTTTTTGTTGCTTTTCTGCTTTTTTTTGTTGCTTTTTTTTGTTTTTTTGTTTTTTAAGCTCTAAAAGAGAACAAAAGAAAATGCACATTATACATATGCTTCTGAAAGTAGATGGGAAATTCATTCAACTATTGTTTATATTGTTCACTTTTTTCTACTTGATGCTCTGCTTCTCCTCTTCTTCTGTTTGCTATCTTTCTGCTTTCTCTTGGCACCTTGTTGATCAGGTGATGGAGACTTAGCACTTAAGCTGGAATATTGATAATGATCTTGATCGCTTGATAGATCTGAACTATTATTACTATAATATTCTGTCTCATTCTGGTCAGATTTGTACCCACTCCTTCCATGGATCAGTTAATGCACTCCTCTCTCTATTTAAATCCCCTTTTAAATTATTTTAAATTATTTTTATTAATTTAATTTGTTTATACTTTATATTATATACTATTATTATTTTAATATTAATTTTTTTTTTCTAACTCAAGACATGATATATTGTGTGCTCCAGTTCTATATGTTCATGGTTGAGCTTTGTTGAGTCAGCGGGTGAATCCTTTTCTCCTATTCACCATTGCTCCTTCTCCTGCTCGCTCTTCGCTCAGTTTGTGAAAACGATATGTTCATGTCGTAACCTATTTCTTATTTTAGATTTCTAATCTCATTAATTTCTTTTTCCCATTTGATCTGATGCGTTGGATTGAACTTCAATTGAATTGTTTAATTTATTTAACTCATCCATTTATCATTTAGTTGTTGGTTAATTGGTTGATTATTAATTAATTGATTGATTAATTGATTAGTTAATGAATTGATTAATTAATTGATTAGTTAATTGATTGATTAATTTATTTATTCATTTATCCAAATAATTTGATTTGGTATTTATTAATTTTCTGTTTATATTATCTATTTTTCTTTTTATTTGATTTTGTTTTCCCTGGTGGTTTTGCCGGGGCTCTCTATGGCTTTCATGTTTTGTGGCCTTACTGTTTTAATTTTTCATACCCCTTTTGTTTAGTGTAATTTTTGTGTATTTTCGTGTTGACGTTGGTTTGTATGGCAAATTGTAATAAATGTTTCAGAATATTGTTCATGAAAATGTTAAGATAACTTGTAAATACTGTAATTGTTTCTATCATAAAAGATGTGTTTATGGTAATACTGGTGTTAATAACTGGATGTGTTTTAGTTGTACCGGTAATTTATTTCCATTCAATCACATTCTTGATGATAATGAATTTAAATTTAATCTTTTTTCTTTTAATAACTCCATTGAATATAATAAGCTGCTAAGTTTGAAACTGAATCCTTTCTTATATGATGATATTGTTGATAATGCTATGCCAAAGAATCTGTTTAAACCCAACTGTGTTAACTCTTGTAACTATTACTTTGATAATTCACTGGATATTGATGCATCGTTTAGTGACAGTTTTTCAATTTTACATTTAAATTCTCGTAGTTTTAACAAAAACCGTGACTACATAGAAATTTTCTTATCCAATTTGAAACACACTTTTTCTGTAATTGCAATGTCAGAAACCTGGTTTAAGGAGGATCAATCTAATTTAATCGATATTCCCAATTATAATTTAATTAGTGTACCACGGAAAAACAGAAAAGTGGTGGTGCTTCTTTGTATATTCACAATTCGCTTTCTTTTAAATTAAGAAAGGATCTTGATTTAGTTCAGCATGACTCTTCTGTTAATGTCATTGATCACTCCGAGTCTATCTTCATTGAAATTTTGAATTCAAAGTGTAAGAATATCATTATTGGTAATGTTTATCGTGCTCATAGAACTGATGTTGATTTATTTAACTCTGATTTAAGCCGTTGTCTTGATGTTATTGCTAATGAAAACAAACATTGTTATATTTCGGGTGATTTTAACTTAGACCTTTTACAGCACGAGACTGATTCAAAAATTCAGAATTTCCTCACAAGTTTCTTTGATCATAATATGTTTCCGCTTATAGATCGCCCCACCAGGATTACGTCACATTCTGCCACAATTCTTGATAATATCTTCACTAATGTCTTTGATAAGAAAATTAAGTCTGGTATATGTGTCTGATATCACGGATCATTATCCTATTTTTCAATTTACTGATTCTATTTCATTGAAATATAATTTTGTTGGATCCACTCATGGTCGTTCATTTACGCAACGTAATATGCATTCTTTTACAAATCACCTGGAATTAACAAATTGGAATCATGTTCTTAATGAAGAATCTGTTAGCCAAGCGTATAAGTTATTTATTGATAAACTGTCTGTATTATATAATCGTTGTTTTCCCATTAGGGATAAACAAGTGAAGCAAAGTTACAATCGTATTCCTCATAAACCATGGATCACAACTGCTATTTTAACATCCATCAAACGTAAGGACAAGCTGTATCGTAAATTCAAATCTTCTCCAACAGATGCTAATAAGCGTTTACTAGTAAATTATAGAAATACTCTTACCAGTCTAATTCGTAATTCTAAGAAAATGTATTATTGTAATCTACTCAGTGACCACAAGCATGATCTCAAACAAACCTGGAAAATTTTAAATGATCTTTTAGGAAGGAAGCGTAAGCAACCTTTTCCAGATTGTTTTAATATAAATAACATTCCAACAACTGATCCTAGCATGATTGCCAATGGTTTTAATGATTTCTTCACCAACATTGGTCCTAAGTTAGCTAAAATATTCCTCCTACACACGTTCCTTTTGATCAATTTTTGAATAAAATTCCTTCTCCACAGAATTCACTATTTCTCACACCTACGGATACAAATGAAGTTATCAAAATCTGTGCTTCTCTTAGATCTGGTGCTAGTCCTGGCTATGATGAAATTAGACCTGATATTGTTAAAGCTGTTAAGCACCTGATTGCTTCTCCGTTGGTTCACATATTTAATTTGTCCATTTCTACTGGAATTTTTCCAGATGAGCTTAAGCACGCTAAAGTGGTTCCTATTTTTAAAGCTGGCGACTCCAATTTATGTAACAATTATCGCCCAATTTCAATCCTTCCTGTGTTTTCAAAGATATTTGAGCGTATTATTCATAAGAGACTTTATAATTTTCTAACATATCATTTATTACTTCATCAAAGTCAATTTGGTTTTAGAACAAATTATTCTTCCTATATGGCTGTCTTAGAGGCATACAATATGATCGTTTCTCATCTTGATAAAGGTCACCATACATTGGGTATATTCCTGGACCTCTCCAAGGCTTTCGATACGATCAATCATGATATTCTCATTGAGAAACTTCGTCATTATGGAGTACGTGGAAAGGCCTTGGAGTGGTTCATGAGTTACCTTACAAACAGAAAACAATATGTTGTGTTCAATAATTGTAAATCTCATTTAAGTACTGTTCATTGCGGTGTTCCCCAAGGTTCTGTATTGGGTCCCCTTCTTTTTATTATTTTCCTCAATGATATTGTATATTCTTCGAAAGATTTGTCTTTTTTTTATCTATGCAGATGATACAAATGCTATTATGTCCAATCCGAACCTTGATGAACTTATCTGTTCTGTTAATAATGAATTAATTAATATTTCTGTCTGGTTCAAAGCTAACAAGTTGTCCCTTAATGTTCAAAAAACGAATTATATTATGTTTAAAAACCGTCATAGCAGTCGCACATATCACAATACACATATATTTATTGATGCCAATGAACTTATGAAAGTAACTCGTACTAAATTTTTGGGTGTTATTCTTGACGAATCTCTGACTTGGTATGATCATAATTCTTATGTTACCAATATTGTTTCAAGGTATAGTGGAATTCTGTATCGTCTTAAGCATATTCTTTCGTGTAATACGTTATTTACCTTGTACAATACATTAGTTCTACCTCATTTAAACTACTGCAATATAATTTGGGCAGATCCTAACAACTGTAATTTGAACTCTATTTTTGTTAAACAAAAGAGAATTATCAGATTATGTACCAACTCTACGTGGCTGGCCCACACATCACCTTTATTTTCTCAGCTAAATGCCTTGAATATTTTTGATATTCATAAACTTATCAAAGCTTTATTTATGTATAATTTCAGTATTAACAACATGCCTTGTAATTTTGCCAATTATTTTGTTAAAAATATGGCCATCCACAATTATTCCACTCGTTCATCGAGTTTGTTTCGTCCTTCAATATTCAAATATGATTTGGCTAGAAATACCATTAGAAGGCAAGGTCCATTGCTCTGGAATGCCATCCCCGATGATATCAAAATTGCCTTGTCTCCTAATTCTTTTAAACGCAGTTACAAAGATTACTTGATTTCTTTATACTCATAAATTTATTGTATTCAATAATGTCATTTATCATAAAATTGTATCATTGTACTGTAAGTTAAGACACTTACTTTTACATTTCTCATTGACTTTTTATATGTCATGATTGTCATTGCCAACGTCTTTGTCTGTCTGCACTAGTCCTGTCAGTCTGTCGTTTTCACCCCGTCCTTGTCTGTTGTCTGTAGGCGTCTTTTGTTTTTTGTCACTGAGGGCAATCACGTCTTTCGAGCTTTGCTCTTGTGATTGTCCTACCATCGTTTTCTCAACCTTTTGTTACTGTATATAATATTATTATGATATGATGGTGAAATAAACTTGAACTTGAACTTGAACTACTATTGTGCAGAAATATCAGTAAGATCACAGCATGTATCACCCAGGCAGTAGATTTTCACAAAACCCATACTTATTTGCTATTTCTTAATTTGTAACACTATGTAGAGAACTTGGAAAGAACAGCCTCGGAAATTAGACATTCATATAACAACATAGCCAATATTAAACACTTTAGGTAGTTTGTTTGGTCCCTCCAGAACATCACATTTTGTGTCAAACAATTATTTGACACCATCTTCCGACACGCTCCAATTTATATTTAGCCCGTGGGGTTCATACAGACCCATTCTTGGAATTTTGCAACAACAAAAAATATTCCATATAAATGTCAAGTCTTGACTGAAATTATTGTTCGCTACAGACAGGTAAAAACAGCAGTCATATTTTGGGATTAAAAATAGTATCAAGTTCTGCCAAATGAAACATAACTCAATCCTAATCATTCATTTAGTCCTAACTGGAGATAAAAGAAAAAGTTAACTATTTTACTTGAAAAAAATAGAGTCAAAAACATGCATTTTCGGCATGTTTTCTGACAATCGAGTTACATAAATCACAAACTTGGAACAAGTTCAAAATCAATAGTATATGCCGAAATTTTGCTCTAATTATCATTTTTGCTTTGTGTTACTTTAATTACATGGTTGGGTATAAGACTGAAACAGGTCTATTCCAAAATTTAGAATGCATAAACTGAAATTAGTCTTAGTACAAGTTTTTGGACTTGATTGTCACTACATACGAAACACACTCTAAAAACGCATGTTTTGGCCTTTATTTAAAAACAAAATGCCTAAATATTAAAATTTGACTTTTATTGCTAGTTAGGACTAACCAAACTCCAAATCTTCCGTTTCACATAGTGGCGTACGTGCGACTTACGCTTCAAAAATCCGCCGAAACCCCAAAATCTTCTGTTTCACATAGTGGCGTATAATAAGTTTAGAGCTAGATATATCATGTAAAAATTATTCCTTTTTAACTATTTAAGTTACAGTTTATTAGTTTAATCCTTTAACTTCAATTTCAAATGTAATCGGTCCACTGAGAGATAATATTGGAGGAGTACTGACTATGTTATTAGTAGCATATCCTTCAAACGCGTTTTTCTCGGAAATGTATTTTGCGTTTGTCCTGCACGTACGCCACTATGTGTTGCGACCGACGATATCATCAATATTTAACTACATACCTGTCTTTAGCAAAAAATAATGGTAACCAATTTGAGACTGATTGCTATCTGGTGATGTTCTAGAGGGTCCAAACAAAATACCGAATGTGTTTAATATTTGCCATGATGTCATCTGAATGACTACTTTTCACAGATTGTTTCTACTGATTTCTCTATATAGAGTTATACAGTAAGAAATAGAAAATAAGTAGGGATATTGTGAGAATCTACTGCCTGGGCGAAACATGCTTTGATCTTACTGATATTGTAGCACAGTAGTAGTATTTATCACAGTAAAATTCTTCGAGAGTTCCAAGTCGATTCGAGAAAAAAAAAGTGTTTTTGCCACACCCTAAAATTGTACATGGAATTAAAAAAAAGCTCAGTGATTTATAGTGCGCTGCGCACAGGCACAACGCCTAGACGTTGAACCACAAGCATCAGCACACTTTGAATTACCATCCAAATCAACCACAATACCTCTTAGTGATGAATAGAAACTATTGGCAACGCTATAATACATTATAATAGAGACATAGAATATTATCGGATCTACAGCATTTGGTGCAATGATCTGGATAGTAACTATTTCATAAAATATTTTAGTAATTGGTGTCGAATCCACTGCGTTTTTCTTACTCTATTTTGCGTTCTTACGACGCAATCTAACTGGCTAGAAATGAGCATGGAAATTTGATACGGTCTTCGAACGAAATTAAGTAGTTTTACATATATAGCACAAAATATGTGGTGGATTCGACACAATCCTCCAATATATGATGTAATAAATAAATAAATAAATAAATAAATAAACAAATAAATACATAAATAAAAAGAAAGAAAAATGAAAGAAAGAAAGAACGAAAGAAAGAAAGAAAGAAAGAAAGAAAGAAAGAAAGAACGAAAGAACGAAAGAACGAAAGAACGAAAGAACGAAAGAAAGAAAGAAAGTGACAACAATAAATTCAAAAAATAACATTACTAGGTTCACCATTGGCTACATAGGAATGTCTAATGGACTAATTAGAATAATAATGTTTTACTATACCCTTTGCCCTCATCATTGTTAAAATAAATAGTGGCTACAAGCTAACAAATACTACTGCAAGGTATATTATAGGTTTTAACAACATACCGTTAGAAGGCTGAAGCTAACATTGAATATCTCCGTTGTGTCGTAGGGTACTATTTGGTTGTTACCATCAAACATACTTATTGACAAAACTCGGCTTCCTATTAACGTGCTGGTGTTTAGCTGGGTTTCGATATCCAGTTTGAGTACAGATGTTACCAATGCATATCCTAATTGGGAAATAAATATAAATCAAAGTATTGTTCTCCAATTGCTTCACAAATGCACGGGGCTTTTACATAATGCCATTAACAGGTAGTAACATCACATCGTTGCTGTCCTAGAGGCTCCTACACAACTATATACCTTGATTCCGGCCTTTGGACAGTCAAATTTTAAAACCCTACTGTTTGCCAAACTGACTGCGAACCGTGTCTTTAATTAAGCATGGCTTTTCTGAACATATAATCGACGGTTTGCCGCACACTCCGAAGGATGGGACATTCTAATGGTTTACATACATCAGAGAGGGTTTTCACTTTGGATTTTATTAAGTCCGGGTTTATTTAAAACTTGAAATTAAATTCACTTTGTGTAACAAGTATGATTTTGAATGTCCAATTTATTATCCATTCAAAAGGAGCACCCCCCCCCTTCCAAGGCTATATGATTAGGTTTTGGACTAAGGTTAGGAATTGATATAGGATTAGGGTTTGCCTGTTAAGGGTATGTTAGGGTTGGGGTTGGGATTAGGGTTAGGTTAGGGTTAGGATTAGGGTTAGGATTAGGTTAGGATTAGAATTACGGTTAGTATTATTGCCCATGTTTAGGGTTATAGGGTACCGTATGGAGGAGGGGTCTGCAATTACCTTGGATAAAATACAGTTGTTTGAGTGGGTGTGTGTACATCTGTACAGATACATGTATATGGCTATGTGAATATAGGCCTGTGATTCATATGAAGACTGTGCATGGTCTTTATATAGTACAAGGACACATTGGCTCAATGCCATAGGCTATATGCATACCAATGTGTTATACATCTACAAATGAGAAAGTTTTGGTGGTTTGCTTTTCATTGCAAAATTGCAGTCATTTTAAATTATCGTAGTTATTTTAATTGCAACTTCCTACGCACAAAATGACGTTTAATTTACTCGCACCATTACGCGTCTGTTAAAGCCGTGAAATTTTGCCTATTTAGAGGATATCTCATCATTTGTATAATGTACACCATCACTATACTTGTCCATGTTATCAAAGATATGGCTATATGCAGCTGTCAATTTCCAGAACCCCCCCCCCCCCTCATGGCCACGGTACCAGGGGGAGGGGTGGCTGGGACTTATACCAGGGCTAAATTTCAAAAATGTTAAAACTCCCAGCCAAGTCCCGGACCGACGGGAAACGGCCCTACAGGGACAAATTTTGTGTCAATGCCCGTCTGTTATAAACTGCCCGGCTATTTTTCCGGGTACTCTGCACTGCAGGCAGGGGCTGGAGTGGGTCAGGGACTCAGGGTTTCAATTGACAAGTGCATTATCAACAGCCTTCATTTTCACGTGCTTTCCCCAGGCTATAAAAATACTGTTTAAAATCATTAAAACATTTTTTTGATATCTGCCATCTGTGATACACTTGTAGGATTTAATATTACTAATCATGACCAATCCAAATTTAGCCAACATTTTGCAAATGTCTGCTCATTTTAATGCTTACTTTTAGAATGCATGGTTTTTTTTTTAGAATAAAAAATAATTAAGATTTGTTCCAAGTCTACCATGTTACAATACTGATAATAACAATAAAAAAAACTTTTTAGACTGCAACAAGTCTGTTCTAAAACATTGTATTTATTTGGATAATGAATTGGAAAATCAAAATCATATTTGCTACACAAATTAAAAGTTTGAAAAATAAAGTGGATATAATAATGTCCAATATGAAAGAATTTGATGTTATACCCAATTTTAAACGTCGCAAGGGAAAGAGAAGTTTGAACTTCAATTTATCTATGTACATGGTTGTGCTCTTTTTCCACTATAAGAGCCTTCTTTTCCGAGAACAATTGAACAAAGTAGAGGAAGTAATGAATCAGTCGCATACCTTCGGTATTTACCCATGCGTCTTTAGGGAACATTATTTGAAAGTCGTAAGATTCGTTAGTAAGCACAATAGTCCAGGAATCCCTTTGGAGATTACTGGCTTCGAATATCTCCGTATCTGTAAAATCAACATTTGGAAGTAATCAATACTGTAAAAATTCAATAATAACCTATGTGCTTGCTATCGAGCTTTTGAAAAACACGAAAATTGTACCAAAGTCCGGCGCTTTACCAACTGAGCTAATGGGGTTGAGACATAATTTGCAGGTTTACTTGTTCGTATATAACTATGTGTATCGCTGATTTACTCAAAACCATTTATACTTTTGTGGATGGGGCATGTTTGCATGTTCTAAAAGCAATACATAGTAATTAAGCACATTATGCTAACTATCGACTTTTTACGGTATGTCAAGCTCTGCAAAACCGCTTAAAAAGGTCGAGAAAAAATTACGATTTTAGCTATGTTGATGTCATTTGTACTTTTAGAAATATGATTTCATTCAGGTATGTTCATGTCATTTAGAAAAATACAGACTTACCAATGTATTTGTGTATAATTTCTGTGGTGCCCTGTCCAAGATTAAAAACGTTAGAATTTATCATTTCCCACAACCAGAAAGTTTTATCCACGTCCATATCCTGTAGAATTATGTCAGGAAAACATAAATATAACAACATTAAGTAAGTGTTGAGAAAGTTAATGATAAGGGTAATACATACTATTTCGTATCGTCAAAAGGATCTATGTATAATGGGTCGATAACAATGCAACAGCTCAGATACCTTTATAATGCTGAAATTTGTTTTAACATTTGCGCATTAAAGGCTCTAGACGTTTTGAATTTTGAAATTTCATTTTCTATTAATTATTTTACACCATCACCCAACACACATTAATTAATATTTAGCCCGTGCGGTTTATGCGGACGAAAAAATAAGTCCATACTAAATGTCAAGTCTGTACATATATATTGACCATCACCCAGCTATGCCTCTGCAAAGAGGACCAGTAACCGCTGCTGCCAACAAATCATGCAGGATACGAAATTATCACATGATATAAATATGAGATTCTCTTTCAACTACCTTGAATACATCTTGCATGTAACGGTCCTTTCCAGAAATCAGTGACCAGCATAGAAGCTGTCCCTGGTTGGCTCCCTCGCATTTGCAGGGAATGTGGAAAGTTGACTTTTGACTAATATAGGGAGCAGATTTAATATAATTACGAACTTGTCAATGCTTTTGCTTAAAGTGAAGAGGGAATGGCCTTTTAATGTGAGATTACCATGTCTTTTATATACAAGAGTTTTCTTCATGCCATTGTAAGCAGCCAACAGAGGGTTTCGGGTCAGACACGTGAACCTCCAGGACATGGTAACTGAGGCCATATCCAGCTTGACCAATGCATGGATAGAATGATATCCAGGATTGACATGAAACAATAATAACTACTATTAATGTATATACTTCAGACAAAGCATTGGTCTACGAAGAATCTAGAACAGTAAACTACAGCATTTCTAGTAATTTGGGTTTATGTTCAACATCAACCAGCCACTTTCCTGGTATTGACGGAGATGGCGCTGTCAATAACTGATCATAGATATGCGGAAGTAGTTGCCACAATCCCTGTTGAGTGTATTAGCCTGCTCCCTCGTTCTTATCCATATTTATTCTTTTATGTGTCTCCTTTTCAATTCAAGTTTCAATGTCTTTGAGGTGTGTTAACATCACCTTTATTTGGGTTTGTTTAAGAACATTTTCATATAATTTTAATGGGCAATCCTGATGAATCTATTTGCAGGTCCCTGAAATGTATTCAATGAGTTTTAAAATGTGCTAAAAATACCTCGTTTTCAAATATTCTCAGGTACACTTTCACTCTTAGCACAACTAATCAGTGGTGCGAATGGCTGGTTTGGCGTGGCGTTGGTAGTGCAATCACTTGTTGTGACTTGCGTATCTGTTAAAGCAAAGAACGTTGTCCGAAGACGGTCAGGATCAAAAGTAGTGGAGTATATAGTCGTAGAGTCGTATATAGGCCGACTCCTCACCTCCTTCTTTCTTACCACTTCAAATTCAAGGTCTAAATTACAATGCGTACAAGATATTAGAGACACTTGCGTACAAATATTCCATGGCTCAATATAGAAATACCAGTATCTTGATCTGATGGGGTTTACATCTGATTTCATACCACCAAAAAGAAGAATTGGTACTAAAAAGTGTAGAACGTTATCACTTAATATAATAATTAAAGCTATAATAATAAAAGAAATACATTTTTGATTGAAATAGCGCCTTTTTCCAGATTTCAGAGGATTCACAGCACTGTAATGTGTGCCAAGGTGAGTCACCACAATCAGATCGCATCAACTAGTCCGGTTGCAGCCGAACCCGGTGCTGCGCGAGGATCTAGTTGCCGTGAAAAAGGAGTAGTTCTTCACGTCGTGGTATACTATGATATCATGGTGATGGTGCTTATATACACTGGGTGTGCATTGCGGTTCATTTGCATAATGTTGTATAGTATAGGAGCAGCGGTAATGTTCCGTGACCAAATCATTAAGGTTCGTGTTTTTGACTTGACTGAAGGATTCCCGGGATGCTGAACAATTTGGCTTGGGCTGCCTTCTTTAACATGTTCAAAATTCTGGCAATTTTGGTACATGGGGTCAAAATTGGGGGGTCAAAATTGAAAATTGAAAAATGTCAAAATTCTGTTGAAAAGTATGTTAAATTATTGATCTGCTTGATCTGATTTGACCCCTACCTACAATTACCAAAACTTTGAAGAGAACAGTCTGAAGAAATTTTGTTCAGTATCCTTCAGACAAGTCAGAAACACTTTCAAACATTTGTTACAACGATATGGTCACAAACATTAGCGCTGTTACTCTACTAAATACATGATGTATGACGCAAACCTATCTGCACTTAGATTGTAACATCCAAAAGGTCAGAGAATCAGTACTTTGACGTGCGATATTAATGTATTGCATCGTAAGTGTTTAATTAACCTATAATTTGGAGTTTTGAAATTACAAAACCAAAATTTTGACACTGACCTGACTTAGATGACACACAGAGTGATTTTGTATCGCAGCATCATCTGTGCTGAGCACCATCCCTTGGGGTGTGGTCTTGAGGAGAGGTTTACTTAAATTTAAATGGTAGACCCCTTGTCTCTGTTCTCTCTTACTAATCCAGATTGATTCCTTTGGTATCGTCCCAGTTGATTATATGATCCGCTATGGCTGACTTGCTTTGTTCTGTAGCTGACTCTTTAGTGATCTGGTGCGTAAAGTTCTTTATGCACTTTCCACTTTATCCGTTTCTTTTTAAAAGTTCCTTAAGCCAGGTTCCAATGTTAGGCTGATCTCGCCAACGTATGTGCAGTCACAATTGTTGCAAGGAATCTCGTAGATAGAGTCACTTTTGTCTAGTGGGTCAATTTTGTCTTTCGGATGAACCACACGGTTGATGGCATGTAGAACTGTATTCAGTTAAAAACTGATGGGGTCGTGTTTGCATCTTTACAAGGGGTAGACACTTGTTTAATGGCATTAACGCATCGTTAAATTGAGTAACACACCGCAAAAAAAAAATTTCAAACTACTTTTTATTTTGAAAATATAAAAATGATCATATCTTTATGAACACGGCCGAGTGCCGAATACGCAAAATTGCTGTTCTGAGTAAACGGCGTTTGAAAATCTTGGCATTATTCCATTGGCCCTTTTAAAAATTTAGAACATTAGTGAGCACTCATTTGAAATGTATATTATAGAAGTGAATGTGTACGAATTATTGGCAATACTTGCATGCTATGAAATAATCGATATATCCCTCAAAACGCGTTTTAGCAGCTATTCGGCTTTATGCTGTATCCAAAATGTCTCTACCACTGCGTAGAGAGAGGTCGAATACGCATTCAATTACATGTAAACCATAGCACGCATTCTTGATTTGGGGCTTTTGTGTAGAAATTACTGGTTGTCCTAAGTTATACATAGTCATTCCTGTAATATTTAGCAAAAACTCGAGGATTTTGAAGCAAAAATAACAATATTGGCCTATATTTTGCGTACAATTTTCCGGGATTTTCCAATTTCACGGGCGCGCACTCACATTATTAAACCACAGCAATATCATGCGGGGAATGTTTGTACTTATTTTGGTATCACTGGATAGAGGATACCTACAGCTATACCTTGGTATCAAATATATTAGTATAGGACATGTAATATAGAAAATTCGGGGTTTCCCGCTATACAATACTATAGATCAACATGATTTGTACAGTTAAGTATACGATTCGTCTCTCTGCCGAATTCATTTATCGCACTTAGGCGCGATTCGTCCAAATCAAAATTTCAATAACTACGTCGGTGAGTAAGATTTACCATTATTTTTTGGTGGAAATAAAAGATAACCTGAAACATAATCATAAGCATACAAAAACTCAATTTGCTCAAAATTCTCGATTCGTCACTCTGCCGAATTCATAACGAATTATTATTGGGGTAAATTAAAGATTAAATATATATATATTGTTACGAGTCGTACTTGACTCAAGGCCAAAATCACCTTTTTCCCGAACTCACACGAATGCACAACACAAATACACTGTTTGTTTAAGCTAACAAAATCTAAGTCTTTAATTGAAAACAGAGTATGATTGGTACATATAATAACAATATCGCATATACAATAAAATCACACAATGACAGTTTTACTATATCAGTACTTAACCAGCTGTCTTCTTGTTGGTGATCCTAGAGTTCTTGCAATGTTCTGGACGACTGATGTAATATATCCTTATTCACTTGTTCTGCGAAAATCAGCGAATTCCATCGTACACTTGCATTTATAAATCCCTGCACATAAAATCCTCATACGAAAATGATGATGCTTCCTCCAATCTCCTTTGCGCTGCTATCTCCACAAATATATCTCATTGCGCTGCTTTCTCCAAAAATGGTGTTTCTTTCACCAACCACTCTTTTTCCAGGGAACAGGTTTCTTTAACACAGCTCCGCTGTTTTTTGACAGATGCGTTGTCTTCAAAATACCAGCAAATTCCAGCAATTCGACAGAAGAACTTTAATCCTTCGATGAGGAAGAGCACATTTGTTTGCTCGCTATCTCCTTCGTTGCTGTATTAAAATTAGCTCAATTATTGGCTATATAAACTGGTTAAATGTACTTTTTTTGAAGCACGAAGACCATCACACACATGTGGAGTATACAATCTCCCATGATATTCTGTAAAGTCCAACATTTAATCCTCCAGCTTTTTATATCAGTACTCATGCAAAAACCCATCATCTATTAATAAACCATTACTTCAATCACATTTTCACAACATTGCTGCAATCTTGGGATTTCCCAAGATTAATTATACACATTCACCTTTCACATTACATCACTTCCTGGGGGATTTCCTGATGGTGCAATAATGAACTGGGGCTTTCCAAGTTCCAAACATAGCTCTGACTTTGTTTACAATAATTTGGGGGAATTCCAAAACGACTTTCCACATCATTATCTTGCACGTACAAGGGGTTTTCCCATCTCATGACATACTTTCAGCTTGTAAACAAAGTTAAATAATTAAATTAAATCAAATTACTCAGGGCACATCACACCTCCCCTTAAAAGAAGAAAGTTCGAATGTAATGAAAACTTTCTTAAATGTTTTCTTCTTTTACATCAACTTCAACATATTATCAACTTTGAGTATTTAACTCATCATACCCAGTGACTACTTGTCACACACAACCCTTTTAAAGGAAATTTTTGTTTGTCAGGTTTTATGCAATTCTGGACAGGGCATCAGCCATTACATTGTCTTTTCCCTTAATATGTTTGATGTCCAGATTGTACTCTTGCAAGGTCAAACTCCACCTCACCAGTCTTTGGTTTTTGTTCTTCATCCTGTTGATGAAGGTGAGGGGATTGTGATCTGTGAAAACAAGCACAGGGTATACTGTGGTACCCAAATACACATCAAAATGTAGCAATGCTAATAGCAATGCTTGACACTCCTTCTCAATTGTGGAGTAATTTCTCTGGTGCTTGTTGAATTTCCTTGAAAAGTAACAAATGGGGTGATCTATTTGATCTTCACCCTCTTGCATCACAACACCTCCACAGCCTATGTCACTGGCATCAACAGTCAACTTGAACTGCTTCTGAAAATCAGGTGCAGTAAGTACTGGTGAACTCATGAGTATTGATTTGACTTTGTGAAAAGCATTTTCACATTGTTCTGACCAAATGAATTTTGCATCTTTCTTCAACAAATCAGTCAAAGGACTTGCTATCTCTGAAAAGTTTGGACAGAACTTTCTATAATAGCCAACCATTCCTAGAAATCTCATGAGTGCCTTCTTGTTTACAGGGGTGGGGTATTGCTCAATTGCTTCAACTCTGGCTTTGATAGGCTTCACCTGACCTTGACCTACAACATATCCTAAGTATGTGACTGTGGCATGGCAAAACTCACTTTTTACCAGGTTGACTGTCAATTGTACTTCTGACAGCTTCTTAAACAATTGATGGAGTTGTTCCATGTGTTGTTCCCAAGTTTGACTGTAAACAATCAAATCATCTACATATGCTTCACATCCCTCTATGCCTGCCACAATTTGGTTCACCATTCTCTGAAATGTTGCTGGGGCGTTTTTCAAACCGAATGGCATAACTTTGTACTGGTAAAGACCAAATGGTGTACAAAAAGCAGAAATCTCTTTGGCACGGTCTGTGAGTGGAACCTGCCAGTACCCTTTCAAAAGATCAAATTTGCTAACAAATTTTGCATTCCCAATTTTGTCTATGCAATCATCAATTCTTGGAATTGGGTACGAGTCTGTCTTTGAATGAACATTTGCAGCTCTCATGTCTGCGACCAATCGGTATGAACCATCAGGCTTGGGAACAAGAATACATGGTGAACTCCATTCACTACTACTTGGTTCTATGATATCATTGTCTAGCATGTAATTGATCTCATTTTTGAGATGTTCCATTTTCAATGGATTGACTCTATAAGGATGCTGCTTGATTGGTTTTGTATCACCAACATCTACATCATGAAATGCAGCATTTGTTCTACTTGGCGTATCAGGAAATATATTGTCAGATTTGTGAATCAAATTTGCAATTTGACTTTGTTGATCTTGAGAAAGATGACCTAACTTTGAGTCCAAATTAGTGAGCACATCAGAATTGTTCAATTTTACAGTATACTCTTTGTGCTCTAGCTCTTTATCCTGGTCATATGTGACATCAGAATTGTCATCTTTACTCTTGTCTACATTGGCGATTTTGTCTACATCGGCATGTTTGTCTACATTATCAGCATGTTTTACTGTACACACAGGTTTTGGAATGCCACTGTCACTTCTTTCAACATACTCTTTGAGCATATTTATGTGGCATAACTGCCTGCTCTTGCGTCTACCAGGAGTCTTGATAATATAATCTACTTCACCCACTTTTGACTCTACTTCACATGGGCCATGATATCTGGCTTGTAATGGGTGTCCTGGAATTGGAAACAGTACTAGAACTTTGTCACCTGGTTTGAACACTCTCTCTTTGGCATGTTTATCATACCATTGTTTCATTTTGGCCTGACCCTGTTTCAAGTTTTCTTTGGCAATATCAGTTACTCTGTTAAGCCTATGCTTAAAATTGGAGACATAATCCAACAAATTGATATCTGATTTCTCATTGAGCCACTTTTCTTTCAACAACTTTAAGGGCCCGCGCACTGTGTGTCCAAACACTAACTCAAAAGGACTAAATCCTAAAGTTTCCTGAACAGCTTCCCTAGCAGCAAACAACAACAAGTGTACTCCCTCATCCCAGTCCCTCTGAAATTCTAAACAGTATGTCCTGATCATGTTTTTCAATGTTTGGTGGAACCTTTCTAGTGCACCTTGTGATTCTGGATGGTAAGCACTTGAGGTATACTGTTCTATACCTAATTGATACATGACCTGCTGAAATACTCCAGAAGTAAAGTTTGATCCTTGGTCTGACTGTATGGACTTGGGGAGCCCCACAAATGTGAAGAACTTGGTTAAAGCTTTCACTATTGTCACTGCTTTAATATTTCTCAAGGGTATGGCTTCAGGAAAGCGTGTTGACGCGCACATAATTGTCAGAAGGTATTGATTACCTGACTTAGTCTTTGGTAGGGGCCTACACAATCAATAATAACCCTACTAAATGGTTCATCAAAGGCTGGAATTGGCTTTAATGGAGCAGGAGGTATTTTCTGATTTGGCTTCCCTACTACTTGGCATATGTGACATGTTTTGCAATATTCAGAAACATCTTTTCTGAAAGTGGGCCACCAGAAATGTCTCAGAATTCTTTCATGAGTTTTCTTAACACCCAAATGCCCTGCCATGGGACTATCATGTGCTATGTTAATAACTTCAGTGTGGTAGACTTTTGGTACCACAATTTGGTGCACTACCTTCCACTCTTCATCGGCAGGTACATCAGGGGGCGCCATTTTCTCATTAGCACACCATCTTGTTTGTAAAAACAGACAGAATTTTGTTCTGCTTCTTCTAGGGTCAATGCCCTTTGATTGATCTCTTTGAGTTCTGGGTCATTTTGTTGCTCCAGAATCAGCTTGTCATGACTTAATGGGTCTTTCATGGTTTCCCCAATTTGTTCATGCTCAGAGGCTGCGTCCTCTTTAGGGGTATTTTTATCCCCAGGAGAAGGAAGTTTATCTTCTTTCTCATTCAACTTTGACACAAATGTGTCTTCCAAATTGTAGCCTAAGTCATCAATTTGGTTGTCCTCAATTGTTTCTAATGAGGTTCTCTTACTCATTGCCCGTGTCACTGCACATGCAGGAAATATCTCCTCTTCCTCACTATTATCATCCTGTAAACAGGGCTTATCTGTGACTATTGGGTCAGGGAAAACCTTCCCTCCTGCCAGATCATTTCCTAGCAACATGGACACTCCCTTGACTGGCAATTCATGTCTAACTCCTATGGTTACAGGACCAGAAACTAAGTCAGATTTCAAGTTAATTTTGTGGAGAGGTACACTAATTATTTCCATCCCAATACCCTGGATCAAAGCATTACCTGCTGAACTATCCTCATTAAAGGGCAAAGTTCCTTCCAGAATCATAGACCGTGCACAACACGTATCTCGCACAATCTTAATGGGCGTTGGACTACCATTATCACCAAGTGATATCACTCCCTCTAACACAAATGGTTCAAATTCTTCACACACCTTGTCTGTCTCACCTCCCTTTTGTGGGAATTCTTGTTTCTTGATTTGACTGACTTGTTTCTTTGACTCAAGTGACACTGCACATCCCACAGTATTACTAGCAGTTTGCTGCTGTTTTTGTGCATCTTGTCTGCCTTTTAAGAAATAACACTGGGTCATCGTATGCCCTGGTCTCTTACAATGAGTACAAGTTACTTTGGCTTTAAATTCAGTTCCAAATTTTGCTCTGTTACCTGAACTCCCTGGGGTCCCTCTACCACCAGCACTATGCTGTGAATTAGACTGAGGTTTCACTTCTTGTGTACCACCCTGATTTGCTCTAGGTTGATTATGGCTGAACCTGTTTGAATAACTTCTGTTATGACTAAATTTACTCCCATTCAATTTGTGAGTTAAGCCATAGTCGTCCGCCATTGTCGCCGCTTCGTTTAGCGTCTTAATTTTGCTAGCGCTTTCATCCAAATGGGTTTTAATGTCAACGTGGACACATTTCTTGAACTCTTCTATAAGAACTAATTGCTTAAGTTGGCCGAAATCATCTTTGACTTCTTTTGACCCAAGCCATCTGTCAAACATTTGTTCTTTTACTCTAGCAAATTCTACATGGGTTTGATCTGCTTGCTTTCTTGAATCTCTGAACTTTTGTCTGTATACTTCAGGCACCAGTTCATAGGCCTTAAGGACTGCCTGTTTGACTTCTTCATAATCATTACACTTCTCTATTGGTAGAGCTGAGTAAGTTTCATGGCCTTCCCCACAAAACTACTTTGTAAAAGTAGGGTCCAATGCTCTGGAGGCCATTTCAAATTTGTAGCTACCTTTTCAAAATGTTGAAAGTACTCGTCAACTTCTTTCTCTTTGAATTTAGGCACAAGCTTTACATACTTTGTAACATCAAACCCTGACTTTGAGGAGAAACTTGATGAGTATTTGTCACCTAGCTTTGCCAACTTCTCTTGTTCAAACTTGTACTTTTCTTCAATTTCTTTTTGTTTCAAATTTTCTTCCATTTCCAACTTTTGTTTTTCAAGTTCCAATTTTGCTACCTTTTCCTTTTCTTCTGTTTCTAATTTGTGGTGCTCAAGCGCCATCTTTTCTTGGCGTGCTTTTTCTTCCATTTCTAATTCTTTATTTTGCATATCTAGCTTTTGCATGTCCAACTGCAATTGCATTTTCATTTTTTCCATTTCCACCAGAACTTCTAGTTCTTTCAACTTAACTGCATCCCCGATTTCAGTTTTGACCTCTTTTCTCTTCTCCAAAATGGATTCCTCAAAATACTCTTCATCAACCAAAACTTCAATCAAGGCATTTTTGATTATTTGTTTTCTGTTGGCTTGCTTTACATCCAATTCATAGTATTTTGCAAATGCTAATAAATCAGGTTTCTTCAACTTATCAAACTTCTCCCAATCTATAGTTTCAAGAAACTCTTCTGCTTTGAACTCCATACTGTACTTTCACTTTTAAGACTCAGTAAATTAATGTCAACTTTTTTACAGTGTATATCCCGGACGAGCCCCCAATTTTTGTTACGAGTCGTACTTGACTCAAGGCCAAAATCACCTTTTTCCCGAACTCACACGAATGCACAACACAAATACACTGTTTGTTTAAGCTAACAAAATCTAAGTCTTTAATTGAAAACAGAGTATGATTGGTACATATAATAACAATATCGCATATACAATAAAATCACACAATGACAGTTTTACTATATCAGTACTTAACCAGCTGTCTTCTTGTTGGTGATCCTAGAGTTCTTGCAATGTTCTGGACGACTGATGTAATATATCCTTATTCACTTGTTCTGCGAAAATCAGCGAATTCCATCGTACACTTGCATTTATAAATCCCTGCACATAAAATCCTCATACGAAAATGATGATGCTTCCTCCAATCTCCTTTGCGCTGCTATCTCCACAAATATATCTCCTTGCGCTGCTTTCTCCAAAAATGGTGTTTCTTTCACCAACCACTCTTTTTCCAGGGAACAGGTTTCTTTAACACAGCTCCGCTGTTTTTTGACAGATGCGTTGTCTTCAAAATACCAGCAAATTCCAGCAATTCGACAGAAGAACTTTAATCCTTCGATGAGGAAGAGCACATTTGTTTGCTCGCTATCTCCTTCGTTGCTGTATTAAAATTAGCTCAATTATTGGCTATATAAACTGGTTAAATGTACTTCTTTTTTGAAGCACGAAGACCATCACACACATGTGGAATATCTCAATCTCCCATGGCATTCTGTCAAGTCCCAACAAAATCCTCCAGCTTTTTATATCAGTACTAATGCAAAAAACCCATCATCTATTAATAAACCATTACTTCAATCACATTTTCACAACATTGCTGCAATCTTGGGATTTCCCAAGATTAATTATACACATTCACCTTTCACATTACATCACTTCCTGTGGGATTTCCTGATGGTGCAATAATGAACTGGGGCTTTCCAAGTTCCAAACATAGCTCTGACTTTGTTTACAATAATTTGGGGAATTCCAAAACGACTTTCCACATCATTATCTTGCACGTACAAGGGGTTTTCCCATCTCATGACATACTTTCAGCTTGTAAACAAAGTTAAATAATTAAATTAAATCAAATTACTCAGGGCACATCACAATATATATAAATAGCTCCCTCAATTACATACTAATATACCGTTTTTATAGAATAAAAATCACAACAAAGAGGCAGGAAAAGATGAACATTTAGATAAAGAAAATAAAACCGTAAAGCTAAAAAAAATAAAGCTAAAAACTATATGTGTACAATTATATTAGTGTGATAGATTGTAAAGATCCCATCAAACAACCGTGACCGTAAGCTCAGGGCCGGAGTTACTTTTTTTTTTTGCGGGGGGGGCTTGGACCAGGTGAAAATTTGGAGGTTCTAAGTTCACCGTGAGGCAGGGTGTAGCCAGCTTTCTTGATCGAGGGGGTGATAACATTTTCAGAGGGCAAAACTAAAAAAAAAATCAATTCTGAAGAGATTTAGCTTGAGCTTCCAAGCTGGGAGTCGTACGCACTTTACTGGCTAGAATGGTCAAGATTGTTACAGAAACAGAAGACAGGAAGATAACATCAAGAAGGCATTGAAGATGTGTGGCTACCCAGAGTGGACTACTGAGACTGTTAAAAAGAAGAGACAAATCAGTCGGAAGAAGTATATCGTCCAAGACATACGAAATTCTCAGGTCAGTGTCAAAATTTTGGTTTGTAATATGAAAACTCAAAATTATAACTATCTACAAATCTGATGAATTTCCTCACATGTACAGACTATTTTAACTTTTTGACCATCATCAATCATTGTTTGTGTAACTACACCGCATTCAAATTGCATAGGAAAGGTAATTGTAAGAATTCAGTCCCCAAATGTTAGTCATAACTGATATACTATAAACAATAATGCTTACCCGGTATACAATACCCCCTGTATGCTTTCACTTCACAAAGGGTCAGAGAATCAGTACGTTGAAGTGCGATACTAATGTATTGTCCCGTAAGGTTACAGCCTATTTGAATTTTTTGGCCAGCATCAATCATTGCTTGTGTTACTACACCGCATTCCGCATTCAAGTTGCTGTCTTCATTGTTTCCAACACGAACAACGGCACACTCCAGACGTTGCTCTAAGATGTATAATCAAAAAGATGATTTTTTTTCATTATACATTATTCATTCCATACATATATGGTTTAAAGCTGATTTCTACCTACATTGTGCAGTACTAACACCCATCCAGCATCGTGTCCTTTGTGTTGCAAGTACAGAAAATACTTTTCAAAAGTACACAGCGCTTTATAATGAAACGCTGGTGTATTGGTGATGTAATGTAGGAAACATCGTGTGCTTGATATATAGAAACACCCAAATTATGACCAATACTCACTACAGCAATCTTCTCTGTTGAAGATTTCCACCATTTGTACACATTCCTCTCCTCCCATATCCACCTTCCACCACGCACCGGCATTCTTATCTGTATTAAATTATGTAATGCAATTGCAACTTAATTTGATGGCATTGGTATTTCAAGTCTGTATTGTTAATGCACATTTTTAGGATGTTAGTCTTATAGGAGGTGTTGAAGGTGACTTGACCCCACTGCTATCTGATAAGAACAGCTACAAAGAAGCATATTTCTTAAGATTAATCTGTCTCTCCGTATACTTAGGATCTTAGGTTCACTCATTTCTGATGAGAAAAGCTTATTATATTGTATATCTTGCCAGATGCATTTTGGAGAATTTAAAAAATGAGGTTTTTACAAACCATGATTATACTGACATGATTCAAGTTTCTTGTATCTCTCCATGTCCTTATGGTAAAGACGTCTTAAATTCATTATTTCCTGATGATAAAAGTTTGTTATATTGCATTTCAAGAAGCAGTGTTGCCAGAAAGTAGACAAAATTGTCAAAATAAAATATTAGTTTGTTACTACTAGTATAATAATAAAGTTTGTACTGTAACATTTCTTTATTGCATTCCTCTATGTTTGATAAGTGAAGAGGTCTTGTAAAAAATCTGTTCATGTTGAGAAAAGCTTTGGGTATTCTATGATATCAGACAGGTCTTGCTAAAGCATGAATTTTGTCAAGATTACATTGGGTGTTTGCATAAATTAAGATTTCAATGTTCTATGTTAAAACAGAAGCGACAACACTGCCTGTTACCACAATATAACAGTCAATCAATGCCATCTGTATGTAAAAGGCGCGACCTTTCTGAGCATCAGGTGGAAATATAGGGACCATGTGACAGGATGCTGCAACGATCAAAGTACATATAGCTTTCTACATCTACTAGGGGAACGATGCGGATACTGCCACAGCCTCAAGAAGACTGTAGAGAGTAAAGGCGGTATATGATGGGTAAAGATGTTTCTGTGCGAAAATGTGAAACATTTTGCCATGTTTGCAGTGGTAGACCCAATTACCAAGATCACATGTTGAATTAAAATGAACACCAAATAGGACGGGTCAATATACACAATCTGAAAATAAAGAGTAATGCTACATACAAACAGCGTTTGAAACAAGGCGCGTCCTTGCGTCCAATTCCCGTGAAAGTAGACGCGAACCAGCACATTTCCTACGGTACAGGCCCGCGTGACCCATAAAAATTGAACCAAGCAAAGAGCGGAAATTCCTAGGTACACTATCATTTTAGTTCAACATTCAAGTACAAATCAAATATTGCTATTGTCTGATTGTCGACAACGACATACTGTGACCTGCGACTGCTATAATGTTAGTGCACAAGCAGGAGGCATTGCTAGTCATTGTTTCTATAGTATACACCAACATCCAATACTTCATAATAGTCGGACCCTTGAAAATTAATGAGGACCCTTGAAATTTCAAAATCAAGGGACCGGTGAACAAATAATGGAAAATGAGTGCTTAGTATTATATGATGTCACAGCATTATTCACCAACGTGCCGGTAGACGAATTGTTTGGCATCATCAATAACATGATATAACTATCGAATCAAAGACGGACTTTAGCCCCCCCCAACAGAGCACAGACTTGCTCAGTCAGTACGTGCTTAGCAACCACATACTTAGAGTACGAAAGTAACTTTTATATACAATCTGAAAGTGCCGCGATGGGATCTCATGTGGCCTATTTATTGCAAAATTATGTATGGGTCATTCGAGGAGAAATCCCTTTAGTCGTTTCTTAATCCACCCCAAATATTAAGCAAAATATGTGGTTGATACCATGGTTGTCATTCAAAAATCTAATCTCGATACCTTCAGCGCGCATTTTAATTCCAAGCTAGATCTTCTGTTTGGAGCCACCAACCTGGCTGCGAAGGAACTGGAGATCCCGGGAGTCATAGTCGACAGCAAGGAAACCTGGAGATTGCACACCTCCAACGTCTTATCCAAAGCAGGACAGAAGCTGGCTGCTCTGAGGAGAGTTGCAAATAAACTTGATGACAGAGGCAGAGCAATCGTTTACAAGGCTTAGTTCGCAGTGTGATGGAATATGTCTCAGCGTCATTGATTAGTGCTAGCGTCACAACTCTAGGATTATCATACTATATCCAGAGGAAGGTCCTTCGAATCATTGGCATGAGCAAAGAGGAAGCAATCACATCACATCTCACCATCAAAGACGTCAAGTGGCTGTAGCAACGGTCCTCTATAAAATGCACACCAGCATGTGCTCACCGGATCTAAAGGCACTGCTACCAAACCCATTTGTAGTCAGAAGAGATACCCGCTCCAGTTGTGCTCTTCCATGCTCTCACAGTACCAGTTTCTAGCACCATATATACTGTTAATGTTTGGAATAGCCTGCCAGATGGAGTAGTCGGAGACATATCTGAAAACGGTGCACCATCTATTAAGAGTAGAGTATCTTATTTCTCGTGTCTGATGCTTTACTGTGCCCCTTCACTATTTTTGCCCCTAAGTTGCTGTCAACCACTGAATGACTCATGTGGCTATCTTTTATAGCGCCTAGGTGAAGTTTTTGACCAGTGTCACTCCTCATGGGAGTCTAAAAAAGTCAGAACATAAGCGGTGTCGGTGTTCATATGAAAGATCACAAACATTCTTTTGACCACAAGGCGGTCAATATACTGGACACAGATCAAAGATGTAATCAGAGAGGGGTGAAGTCGATTTACATATAGCCACCATCAACCCAGACCCTAACCAAGGTAGAGGCCGCCACTGCATTTTCTAAGACCTATAGAAGGCTTTGGAGTCACATTGTTCGTTGGCACATGGTCGATCACTTGACTACAGTAATCCACGTGACAATAACGTCAACTAGCAGTCACAGCAATTGAAGCGGTGAGCTCGAATGAGTCACGAAAATTTGCTTGTGTGAATAAGTTTTTGGACATTTAAAAAAAAATGTCCAATAATTATTTTTCTGATTAATAAGAAATCATTTTAATGATAAGTTAATGAATGACGAATTAAATAACTAATTTGTCAAAATAATTCGTCATGTTATTTGTCATTTCTTTCAATCAAACGTGATTTAAAGTGCTGAAAATCATTTTGAAATGAATCTAAGAAAACAAATTATTTTTGGAATGAAAAATTTATAATTTGTCAACTATGTCCATGGTATTTTGACGAATTATAATTAACTGTGATATAGTGAAATGTAAATCAAATCTCTGAAAGCTTAGGTATATACCCTTGATATCCTTGTTGTGAGTTCATTTAAAAAGTGTGATAACATCGTGATAAATAATTTACATTAGGCTTACTCACATGTGTGTGTGTGCACGATTTGTCGCCATGATATCTGCCGCCTGTATCGCCATCTACAGCTTTCTCTGGTCTGCCTTCATGCGCTATGCTTGATTGAGTTGTTGTTTTATTCTGAAGAGATATCTCTACGAAATAACCAACAAATAAGTGTTAACAATTAAAAGATTGTACATATAACCTCGCGAATAACATCTTGCGAATGGTAGTGAGCTTTGGCAAAAATTGCATTTCAAAGCGATTATGTAGAAGAATTCAAATATTGCATACACATCTCAAAAAGTGACTAACCCCCATAATGGCCATTCTTCATAAACGGGCTATTGTATTACAAATCTGATCTGTAAAATGCACTGGAAGCAGAATTCATTTCTGCGCATTTTGACACCTCATTTGCAGCAATAGTCTAAATATTGACGCCGCAGCCTACATTTAAATCAACGTAACCCAAGATTTGAAAGTTGCAGTAAATTATAATGATTTGTATTCAGTATAATGAAGTGCAGTGAGCCTGGACATCTGTGATCAAGATGACAAAACCGGTCATCGAAAGCTCAGAAAGTGAGTACTATTTGCCTACCAAAAATCCCCCAATTATTTTGAGATGTTTATATACTTTTGTAGATCCTGTGGTTCTTGAGTTATCTTGTAAAGAGTGATGAAACAACAACACCTGAAATGCGGGTGGTAGAATTTTAATAAGCTATTTAAAATAGATAAATAAATGCGCAGTTTAATGTATTTTGATTGGTTCAGGCCATAATATACTTTTAACATTCATCACATTTAAAAACGTTAAGATATAAAAAGAAAATGTAGAGACGTCGTTTAACAGTTGCAGAGTGGCACCCCTAGTGAAGAGATTTCAGTTCTTATTCACTACAGTCATGCAAATTATATTAAAGTTGTCATATTTGGCAAAGTAATAGTACATACATGAGCATGGTGTCCATGACGTAATGTAAGTGCCCCCCCCAGGATTGTTCCTTTGAAAACATCCTCTGTCGGTCATGAACATGCAAGACATCCTGACATGATACGTCATAAAATTGTTTTAAAATGGTTATACGAGGCACCTGTGATTGAAACTAAAACAATATGTTTTACCTCCGCATCCAACGAGTTCAAAACGCATGCTGGTGAATCCATGCCATGCTGTAGGGACTATTCTGATAAAGGACGCCATAACTGGCATAGAGAAATTATTGGTGACAACCGTATTTCCATCAGTGCTTCCATTAAATATCTGTGATGTGAAAAAGAAGGAGTCCAATATCAATATGATTACAAAGAGAAAATCACTTTCCTTGTCTATATGCATGCAACTCTTGAATAAATAACTGTGGATAAAAATGTACAGTAAATGCTTGCCTACATTTTGGGCATTGAGCGAGGTTAGTACAGATGATGAACAATAATTTCCAGTTTTAGTAGATTAGACTAGATTAGTAGATTAAATTAGTAATTTAAGTCATGACAAATCAAAAGTGAAAACATGTGTACGTTTAAACCTAGATATAATGAGCAATATTTTGTAACACGGTCTGCGAAGAGGTGGGGATATTGCAATTAAACTTCGCCCCTAATTTTCAATTAAAAACGTCATACGCCGTTATATATTTGGTACCAACGTATATCTATGGATCTCCTCTATCCAGTGACTGCGGTTACCAAGACTGGGCTTTCTTTCGCGGTCAGCCCAAAGAAAAAGACAATTCTTCTCAGAATCGAGACACAGAGACAGCTAACAAAGGGTGTGTCACATTACCTTACATACACTGAAGAGTGCGCTTGTTGCCCAAAGACAAGCAGAACCCTTTAAACAATCTGGGATTGTGTATCAAATCGACTGCAGTGATTGTGAGGCTAGTTACATTGGTGAATCTGCCAGGAAACTTGCGAAAAGGCTCAGTGAACACAAGTCTACTGCTAGTAGCTCCAAATCAGCGGTCAGAGAACATGTAGTATGATATCTAAATGTTACTAGATTGATTGGGAAAACGTCAAGGTGCTCGAACGGCAGCAATAGATCCTATTTGGGATAACCTGCTGATGCCTGGAGGGGGAGGCGCTACATTGTAACATCCTATGACGTCATTCTGTCAATCTTATGACGTCATCAGTAAGATATATCCCGATTATAGACAAGATATCATCATAGCATCACAATCCGCTGAAGACGCTAGTCGGACTAGTGAAAACGCTCCAGTGGGCGAAAAATAGTGTAGTGTTGAAGTGAAAACTCTTTAATTCATTTCATCTACCACTACGTATGAATATCCACTCGTAGATATAATACGAAGTTAAAAAAAACCCTGAAAATGTAGGTCTTTCATGAAACTTATGTATATCTTCAATATGAAGTGTCACAATGTTCAAATGATGGTCGGCTTTTTATCCAACCCACATACATTTTAATACATGGTATTAGATTCATACAGACTACCCAATTTACTTCGAGGACTGTTTAATGTCAAAAAATTCATTCTTTAATCATTTGCCATCGCGCAAAATCTATATTGTTTGATATCAGAAGGCCATTTCCCGCATTCAGAATGTAATTTTGTGAGACTGATGTGCTCTCAGGTTCCACAAAAATACTGTGCAAAGGTGAGTGACAGCATCATGGAAAGGTGCATGACGGGAATGATTTGACATCACTGGATAGTAAATACCCTAGCTAAACATTGTTAGCAAAATAAAATAATATAATTGTACACGATGTTTAATGTGGTACTGAACACCGTCTAGTTAGTTTGTGTTACACATAAAGATAGAAACTCACCATTTCGTCTAAATTGTTTCCTTGCTGCACAAATATCCAACAGGTGCCGTCATTACTGTATTGAACTTTGAATTGGGTCACCCATTGTCTGTGGTATGGATTATATTCATGCCGTCCCTGAATGAGCACGCCGGTCACCCATGTTGGGTTGCCTAGAGCTGCCTGGATCCATTGGTTGCCGTCATCGGTCTGGGAGTTCCACGCTCCAATAGCATCTGTCTGTTCAACGCGGTTCAGACGAGCATTGTTGGCTCCATAATACTTAGTGCCAGCATATTCCGAGGAAGCCGTGAGTTGGCTGTCAGTTATCCGCCCATCTTCTACACCCAGACGGCTTTGGCAAGTTGGTTGAGCTGATAATATTTAATGATATACAAGGATAGCATTATTTTCTACTTTGCAAATTTGTGTTTGAGACATACATTTATTTTGAAACTAAGATGGTGTTGATACATGTCATGAGAACGGGTCTTTGGTTTCTTTGAAATCAACTACATTATTAAGAATTTTCACAGACAGGTACATTTCATTTTTCCATTTCTTCACTGGTTTCAATTATGATTACGTTACAGTTTCTTTCTGTAACAAACTCTTCATACAACTTCTGCCCAATACATTCAATATTCCGGATCTGAGTTACATATTGGTCTGGGACATAGTCATGGGTAATGAAGTTGTGGATAACAAGATCCTCTGTGATGACAAGACTAGTGGATTACCATGTCTTATTATTGCAGTCTTGATTTTATCAACTCTTCTTGCGATAACACCAGGAGCAATAACATGATGTTCCCTTATCTCAAGGATACGAGAGCAATCTGTGTCTTGAAATCATTTGCAAGATGAGAATGTTTGGGAGCTGTTAAGAGAAATACTGCCGTGCATTAGCATTATCTGAAATCCCAATAAGTCCACTGTGCACTTTCAACTGCTGAGCCGTTGTTGGCACCAATGGAAACAAAGGGGATCTCACTCTTGGTGACTGAGATATTTCCAGCTTCCAATTCTTTCCAAGTGTTTGGGTGCTTGGTCTTCAAGGCATATGTGGTATCTTGGCCAGAGTCTTTTATAATTTGATCCTTTCTATGGCAAAGATAGCTTGACCAACCCTTCCCCAGCCCAATGTGGATTTTCAGGTCGGCACTCCGAGATGCCGAAACCAAAGAAGAGAATTGCTTACTCTGTGCAGAAAGTTTGTTCATCATTGATTGGTACATAGCATGCTTTGATTGCAGTGTGTCCCATTCCTGAAACGTATGTACCATATCTTCATCGGTCATAGTTTAAAGATGGGCATTGGCCTTCTTCACAGATTGTGCTTTGGCATGCTTATCCTCATCCGCACAGTATTGCAACTCTTGCTACAGAACAAGCTCCTTTTAAATGCTGTTTCCTTGAAAAAATGCCTCAAAAGCAATGTTATACAGCGCTCTGTACGAGTAAATATGAGTGTACGGATAGAGCGCTTGTGGGTGGATATACTTCATGATTTATCTTGCAGTAGCAGGACCAAATAAATCTGTTTCTGACTATGCATCGTCTATACCTGCATTCTCTATGGATGTGCCCAGCAGCTATGATGATATGTAATTCACTCAGTCTTGGTACAACCTGATTTCTCATTTCAGACTTAGAGGGTCTCTTTGAGTTTAGCAATTGAGCTACTACCTCACCTTATTTAACTTTGTTTACAACTTGCAAGTATGCCATGAGAAGTATGAGACAAAGGGATAAACCTTGAAAGTATATATAATCATGAAAGAGTGTGTGTGTTATGGCATGTTTAGGGGAATTCCCTTTCATTCGTCAAGTGATCAAAACAAATGGAATAATATCCAATTTTATATTGTTTGGGGGAAACTCCTTTCATCTCTAGAAGATGCTCTCTATTTATAATCTTGGGGAAATCCCTTGGATTGTGAAATGAATAAGATTTGGGAATTACCCACAGGAAGTGTAGTAATATGACAGAGTGGCTATTAATATATGTGGGTTTTGGTTGCTATATAAAAGCAAATGTCAACATGTTTATGACACAGACATTTAATTATTATGAAACAGTGAGCTGCAAAATATTCACAAAGTTGAATATTGAATCAGCATTGGAATTATAGCGAAGGTGCTATATTTAAGTATTTAGCCGTTGAACGGAGAAGATAGTGTGGAGACATCCCGAAAAGGAGGGATTTATTGTGATTCGTCGTCATGCTGATAACTGATTCAAAGCTTCTAAACTATGTCAAGTAGGAGAACTGCGCAAGGAGTGTAGTATTGGAGAACTGCGCAAGGATTTTAGTATTTGGAGAACTGCGCAAGGAGTTATAAACGTGTTTGGAGAACGACGCAAGGAGTTTAGTATTTGGGAGAAAGCAGCACCATTTTCGTGTGAGGATTTTATACCAAGGATTTACAAATGCAAGTGTACAATGGACTTTTTCGCAGGACAATTAAATAAGGATATATACATCAGCCGTCCAGAACATTGCAAGAACTATAGAAGAAGAATGCTGCTTAAGTACTGAGTAGTTATAATATTATTGTGATTGTGTGATTATTTTATATGTGCATTGTGTTGTCATATATTGTACCAATCATACATTACTTTCAATTAAAGACTTAGATTAATTTGTTAGCTTAATCAAACAGTGTATTTGTGTTGTGCATTCGTGTGAGTTCGGGTAAAAGGTGATTTTAGCCTTGAGTCAAGTACGACTCGCAACACTGCAAACTTTTTAACCGGCGACCCTGCATAATGGCAGTCATTCGTAGTCAGTAGGAGTGGTCTATTACGTAGACATTATAATCTGATTGGACAATCGCATGGTTTTGGGTGTCGTCTATCAGGCTGTAGACGACCCCACGTCATCATGAGTGTTGATAACGCGTAACACGCACATAGAGGTGCGCGTATGTATCGCGTTGTGTGCTTAGACGCAGTGCGGAATACTTGCACTCGCTAGCAGTACGCGCAACAAAAGATGTGAAGTTGTAAACAAGTTTCGTTCATTTTTGAAAAGGGGGAGTTTTTATGACGGTAACCTAATTTTTGGTTTAAAATATAGTTTACAGTTATTAAAATAATATTTAACTGACTAAGAATAATCGTAGTGTATACCGGCTGCGCCGGCATTGGACCTGCCTGTCATCTATCACACGGTAGAGGATAGTCAAAATAAAAATTCCTATCGTTTATTCTTTAAATACTACTTCTGCCAAACTTCAATCTAAATGTTCTTAAAGGTGTAGTAAACACAACATACAGACTAAAATGTAACCATCTAAACCAACATTATTAGTATGGAAAGCCAAAAGGAGTATCACAAACTCATGAACGAATAAACAATTAGGATACAATAAATTGTGTTTTCTGCGTGAGGTTGTTAAGGCTAGGTCTTATAAAGCCACACCATTATGTGATTTGATCCAAAACGACGCCCTCATTTTTTCTTTAATTTCTACTTTTTGCATGATTGTAATGCCCAATGGTGTATAAAATACCACGTAAAAAAACTAAGTCTGAAGTGCTTTAATTACAGTAACATTTTCATATTAAATCTGGAGGTTTTATTCCGAGTTCACCGACCGAATGATGGCTACATGATGATGTGTACATGTATCAATCACGATTGTTTGATTGCATGTAAAACTGAGTCATTTTAAAGAAAATAACAATGATGGCGCTATTTATCTAAAATCTTTAGACACTTGTAAAATAGTAAATGTATTAGAACATCAGCAAATAGACTAACAAACCACAAGGGAATTTTTAAAAAACTTTTTATTACGAGATGTAAGGTATAACTCGTATTATTTGGCTAATTTAAATTTAAAATATATGTATAGGCCATCAATTTGCACATAAATGTACAGTTTACAGATTTAAAATTACCACAAAAAAGCAGAAAAAGGTGAATTATTTGATATAGAAACAAAACGGAAAACAAAAATCTATGTTAAAAATTGCTACAAAATATATGCATATAATTATACAGTTTATTAGTGTGATAGCTGTTGGTATTATTCAGGTCTAGAATTTAACATTATAATAATGTTTTACCTCATCTGTTTGGCTCGAAATTAAAAGGGGACAATAAGATTAGTAAAATCTAACATTTAATGTAAGAAATTATTCTTTATGTAAATCGCATATTATTGCTATTAATTGAGTATTATTCAATGATAGATAAGCAGAAGGTATTCTTAAACTTATTCAGAATAACTATGTTCAAGGAAATTAAATATAAAAAGTTAAACTCGTTATTATAACAGATGTTCACTAAATAAACATTTTTTTTTTAAATTTATTTTCCGGAGAACGAGCCTTTACCCATCGGATGTACAGGGTTGGTTACGCACCTTAATTTAGTCATTGTTTGCAAAAATAAATTGAATTTTTAGTAGCAATCAAATTCAAATATAGGCATATTGTTGAAATCTCCATCCTTAAAACACATGTATACATGAATACTAGAAATTATATGTTGACTTAGCGGCCATTTTGGATTTTCAAAATTGCCACCATAATGGAATTAAACAAAATGCACGCATTGTTTTTATTATAAGTGATCACTTAACTTCACAAAAAAGTAAAAAATAGCAAATCGACTAATTACCATCATTTTTGTGACACACGGATATTTTGCTGTTATTATAATTATATAGTTATCCACTTACCCATACCTGCTTGACATACAGAAAAAGGCAAAATCCTTGAACTACAACACTCAGGAAAGTCCACATCCATCTACCAGCCATCGTAAACTTCGCAATACCTTTTGACTATCCTTTAGATACGACGCTAGAATGTCGAATTCTATGTTGTTGTTATGATTTTTGTTATTGCTGGTGAAATGATCATTATTCCTATTTCTTCTGTTAAAACACCATGACGGCAAAAATCTAATGATATGTTAAGTGCAGAGTGTAGCTGAAAAAATTACGCTAATTGTCTGCTTCGTTTGTTTGCTACCTTGACAACGCTTTGTTAATAATAATTCATTATTTTAAGCCAATACATTACCATTACCATTGTCTCCAAAATTATCATAATGACAATCATCGTCATCGTTATTTATTATTATTATCATCTTCATCATTGTCATAACCAACATCATTGTCATCATCATTATCATCAACATTATCAATATTATTATCGTCATCATCATCATCATCATCATCATCATCATCATCATCCAACCCATTCTCAATCTTATTTTGTACATATGATACAAATGGTCAAAGCAGTTAAAATGTATATATGATACAAATTAGACCATGCGCAAGAATGGATGCGCAGTAGTCAAGGATCATCATCATCATCATCATCAAATTATACGGCAGTAAATAGCGCCCTCTGTTGATCAAAATTCACTTTAGTAAGTACTTTTTAAGAGAGTTAATTAATATTTGAGTTAATAAGTAACACTATAAAATGTAAAAAGCTGAATTTTGTTAATTTAAAAACTGAAATGAGGTATGGGGCTGGCTGGGGGTGGCTACGGGGCGTTAGCTCAAGGACAATATTGTTCAAGGTTGCGCCGCAGGCCTATAAAGAAACAATGTTGCTCCCAATACAATAGCAAACAAGCTTAAACTGTAAATTAGCCACCGATAGAGGGCAGGGCCTGAAGAATGAGGGAAATTACGGGGTAAAAATGTAAAATAAGTAGAAAGTGTGAAATGGGTGACGGACTGTCTCTAAGTATGGATATGGGTGACGGGCTGTCGATAACAGAATCTCATTTTCGCTATCGACAGCCCGTCACCTAGTAGAGACAGCCCGTCACCCTTAAGGTTATCCTAACCCTAACCCTACCCCCTCACCCTAACCCTATCCCTAATCCTAACCCTAACCCTAACCCTAACCCTAACCCTAATCCTAACCCTAACCCTGACCCACTAACCCTAACCCTAACCACCTAACCCTAACCCTAACCCTAACCCTAACCCTAACCCTAACCCTAACCCTAACCCTAACCCTAACCCTAACCCTAACCCTAACCCTAACCACCTAACCCTAACCCTAACCCTAACCCTAACCCCTAACCCTAACCCTAACCCTAACCCTAACCCTAACCCTAACCCTAACCCTAACCCTAACCCTAACACTAACCCCTAACCCCTAACCCTAACCCTAACCCTAACCCCCTAACCCTAACCCTAACCCACTAATCCTAACCCTAATCCACTATCCCTAACCCTAACCTTAATGTAACATTGACCAACAGTAACCTTAATGTATAAAATTGGCCAACAGCACCATTAATGTAACACAGAGGGCGCTAATTACTGCCGTGCTAAATATACAAAATAAGCATCATCATCACTTCAGTGAAATGCGCAGAAGTCGGATTTTTCTTAAAATGTAATATATTTACATTTTAATCTTTCTATTGCGCATGCCTTAAAATGTATCATATAAACAAAATTAGGTGTTCACGATTTGTAACATATATACAATTTAGCTAGAGAATGTCTTGCATCATCATCATCATCTTCATCATCACCATCATCATCATCATCATCATCATCATCAACAACATCACCATTATCATCATCATCATCCGCCTAATCATCATCAATGCATTGTGATGTAGTGTCAATTTTAAGATGCTGATAAATGAATGCAAATCTGCCACAAATTGCTGTAATGACAAAATTGGCAAGGTTTATTTGGACGCTTGCTTGAAAAGGCAACGTTAATTTAAGTATCACAGGTTAATTGCCTATCTTTTCTAACTTCGTCAAAGAAAACAAAATTAAAAAATATATCATTGAATAATTATAATAAATTAATCAAATATACTATTTTAGCAATTGCGGCCAATCTGCAGACAAATTAAAGCTGAAAAATGACTATGTTCATAATTATGCAAAATTGATGCCAATAGAAAACCGTACATGATATCAGGGATGCGTTTTTTTTCGCACACATATGTATGCAAAGTTCTTTCAATTGATAACAAAAAATACACAAAAAGTAATTAATTATGCAAATTAGCTACTTACAGCTAATTATGTATTCATGATATTATTATGTAAATTAGGCATGAGTAGTTTTGGGTTTTTTCAATATTTAATGAAAGTCTTTTCATTCATCATAAATTTGTCAAGTATGAACCTGTTATGATGTTGAGTAAAGAATCTGCAGTTAATTACTTTAATATAATACAAAAAATACAAACTTTGACATTTTGACGGTGTCTGGGATAGAATTTTCATTTTTTTGTTGTAAATATGGTATGTGTCACCATTGCTCAAAGCCAAATCCGAAAAGTAAAAATAAAAATTCATTTGCAATGAGACTTTAAATTAACATTTTGTTATCTGGATTAACATGAAGACAAACGGTAAAAGGAACAGCAACTCCACTATACCGCGTATACAAAAAAATGGCGTGGCCTTGGACACACACAATGGCTTAGAGTTATTGTGGTTTGGAATGTTACTCTTTAAACTCACTTTAAAAATGTTTTGTTTCAACTCGTTTTCCTCAAGTGTGCCATTCGTTGTCGACGGAAATAGTTTACATGCTTAGAAAGATTAGTATTTCAGCTAAATGGTGGTAGGTCTTGATTTTTCAAAAAGCCTATATTTATTGATTTATGAAGGATCTTCAACAATCTATAAAAACAGGTAGTAGCTCTTAAACGAAGCAATATTTATTTTAAAAACCCGATGGTGGTCACAGAAAGGTTTCACACACCATATATCAAAAATTCAAACATTTGTGATAAATAGCACATATGAGGAAATTGATTTTTCGACATGGATGTTTGCCAAAATTGAACAACTTTGATGCGCGCGCTTTTCAATTTACTGTTATGCTTGCATGTACAGTGTGGTAGAATTAGTGTGCAGCCACTGTGACATGCCTAGTCATAGACGATCACAGGGCCATACGGGGTAGTTGAAAAATCAGGTTTAATAAAATAACATGAATGAATTTGGCACACCAAGTTGGATTTTTTTCCAAACCTGTTGTCCTTTCTTAATGCTCTGCGTGCTAGCCATGCGCTTCAACGGAAGAAGTTCAAGTTTTGAAATATTTTCTCAAAATATCAAGAGCTATCTTAAGAACTACTGAACCAATACTAGGATTGTTTATACTCATTTTAATGCATCTTTCATACTGATTCCAAATATGGTCATGAAAATTTACATTTCTGAAATTTTTGAATTAAAAAAACAAATTGAAACATGTCGTCTGCAGTCGACAGCGGCGTGAAGAGAATTAAGGATATGATACATGATTTACCGACAAGTGACTCATTTCGGAATGCGATCATGAATTTTGAAGATTTCGTTGGGATTCGAACCAGCGATTCGAAACTTCCTTCGATTACGCGTCTAGCGCTTAACCGTTCGGCCACGGTGGCAGTTGAGTGGAGGAGTGTAATGATAAATTATAAATCTCATAATGCCATCTTATTAGCCTTTTGTTTACTAAAAAAAGACGCGTTTTGTAAAGATAGATTAGCCGTTTTATGCATAAAGAGCACGAACGTTTGGGAAAGGTTTCAAACAAATAATAAAGACACTGATGTGATGATGAAATTGCGTAAGTCGGGAAATATATGCGTAGCAATGTTTTGTTTTGGTTTTAGGAATTTTACCTTAAAATTTACGACTTCATGACATTATCATTCGAAATCAACAAATTCAACAGTATATGGCATCATTCTTTCTCTGGAATGTTTTATACATGTATGCGAAATAGCTTCAAAAATGGTTCGCTGCATAATAATAAAAACTGCCTTGACCTAAAAAAAAGGGCGAAAGGTACCATATTTACGGATTCAGGCTAAATTTAAAATTGATATAAAACGTTTGTTTTTGATCGATTACAAAAATTAATTTTGTCATATAAAGAAATTGTGTCTGGCGTGAATTACACTACAGTTTTTATTCTTAGGGCTCTTTGACTTCTTCAAATGATTTTTTTAATGATAGAGTGAATCCCCTAGCCCTCTATAATTACGCACGAAAGATCGAGTCCCCTTAAATAAATCTGATCATTAAGCGTTACTTGGATACAGTGTTATTTATCGGATTCTGTATTTATTTTAAATACAACAATAATTTTACCACAATTCACACTAACATTGTTGTTGTCTTTCAGTATTTTAAATCGATTGAGAATTAATACTTGGCCACGTAACATAACCAGCTTATATTCGAGGAAAAGTGGCGTAACCAGGGGAGGGGCATGTGGGGCAGAGTGAATGATAAAAGGGCCTTTCTGACAAACAATGAAAGCGAAAATCGGGAAGGCAAATGACAAGAGGCAAGGGAACCGTTTTCCGAAAAAAAATCACACATATCATGGGTCAAATAGTGTAAAATACCAAAATGTTTGCATTATGTTGTGCTGAACCTGCACATTAATTAGGTAGTAGTACATGTAGGAACAATCGATTCCATATCTGTGGTGTAAAGGTCCAGGAGTAAGGACTGAATTGCGTATTTAGGAGCAGATACGAATCATGTGAATCAGTAAACGATGGGTCAGGCGGCAGATGACATGATCGAGCCGGCAACTTGTGAAACCGCCCGGCCGTATGGCATTTTCCAATATAGTTGGTTAGTTTTGTGGGGTTCATTATCGAACCCCAACGGTTTTAGCTTGTATCTATAGTATTGATCAACATAGGCCTATTTGTTTGTGATATTTCAAGCGTTTTAAAATTTCAAAATAATCCCATTCAATTACATTCAATTGACGATGAAAATTTACTGAATTTAGAGAATGCAATGCGGCCACCACCTGCGATGGGTGCTATAGGTGCGATGGAATGATTACAGCATTGATGTATGTTGCTTCAACTGAACATTTGGGAGTCAATACGAATCAGGCAGTGAAAGAGTCAAACACATCACACACACAATTCAAGCAAGCAACAGTTTATTTCCCTAATTTACACCCTTTACATGTAATTATATTAAATGCAAAAAATATTACCAGGACGGATACCTTGCTTATTATTAATTACTTTCTTGTTTTTAATATTTTAACGTGTCTTTTTACGTGTTCTCATTTCATTGTACTAGATGAAAATGATTGGCAAAATGAAATTCCTGTTTATGCACATAATATAACAAACCGTTTAATATTTTTGAGGTGGGGTGAGAGTTTCGAGGAGGAATAACGTAAATGTTGGGGGTCTTGAGAGGAGAATCCGATTTTTTTTTTAATTTGACGGGAGAATGTTTAAACTTAAAATTCAATTAAAGTTTCAAATGCAGACAATTGGGAAATAAATGGTGGGATCTGAAACCTTGCAAACGCAAGGAGGGAACGCGAATTTTATGATGCCATTTTTTATTTTAAATCTCACATTCTCCTGGCGTAAATATTGAATAACTATAACTATGAAAAACATCGACACAACTACTATTATCTGTTTCAGCAACAGTAACCGTGTATTTATTGTTATGGGTAGAACATAATGAACATGGAGGCACGTGTTGACATCGGTTGGTTAATCTCCAGCGCTACGGGACAATGCATATTACACGGTTGTTTGATGTGATTATTTATTAATGTTTCTTACAAGAAACTACATAATTTTCAATTCTAGACCTTTACAAAACCAACATCTATCACACTGATATACGCATATATTTTTTAGCTATCCTTAACTATGCTTTTATCAAATGTTTTATCTTTTTGTGCCTTTTTATGGAAGTTTTAATTACATAAACTGTATATTATTGTGCATACATTGAGAGCTGTATTTATATATATTTTTAATTTAATTTAGCCCAATAATATGAGTTATTCCTTTCATTTCACGATGAAAGGAAGTTTAAAAATGTCCTTGGTATAATGTTACTCATTTTATGATGTTTTAATACCATAATAGAAGTATCCCTTTAAAGATACAAACAAGATTTAAGGTAATTAGCGCCATCAGTGTCCAACTTCGCACAAAAATGAATGCAACTGTTTATAATACACTCCGAAGACCCTAGGAAATTAATGAGGCGCACCATAGTCGAACGCCTTAACGATTGAGCTAACTTGACTGCTAAGTATAAACAGCGATGATTCAAATACATCAGGGCGTAGTCTGGATTGAGGTGCCTTTGACATGAATTAAAATGAATTAACATATTTCACCCGTAGTCCATTATTATACTTCTGTATGTCTTTTTTTTTTCCTGAATTGCTGTTTTTTATGCTAGAAATTATCCCTAAATATATTATAGAATATGTTTGACAATCACTACCAATCATAATACTAATCATGGCGTGTCCGTCCGTCCCTCTGTCCGCGCGCTATCGCGTGTGCGTGGCTTGCTAACGCGTGCTCGCGGTGCGTATCGCGTACTCGCGGTGCGCTATCGCGTAGTGCACGGAGTACTGACGGGCGCAGTGCCAGCATCGGAAAGCATTGCAGTGTGGCTAATCGTGCAGGTGCATCTCATCGGATCAACAGGCCTATTTTCAACACATATTTCAATACGGCACACGTGCAGAGGCCTATTACAGCAGAACATGTCTATTTCCGGGGGGGCGCAATATCTTTTCCGTAGTTAACATTTGAATAGGAGAAACTTAAACTCTAACCTTAACCTATTACCCGTTATTTCAGGCCTAATTGCGTTCACATTTATCCCGATTGATTTGATTACTTTAGCATGTTTTTAAACGGCCTACATCCAGATACTAATTTGGGGAATCAACCCGAGAACCGCAAAATCTAGTACTATATATTTATAACTTGGCTACGCCTCCGTGCGTCAATATAATTATATACATGCCATGACAATAAAACATGTGAAATAATATCTATGTCAGTCAGGATGTCATCTAATCCATGTTTGAAGACGTATTAAACTAAAGTAACTTGATGAGATATAGGTTCTCGGTTCGAACATTGGTAAAACTAAGCTTATTTACTCATGCCTTCATTGCATTGATATCCACAAACTAGTAAATGGGATGTTTCTGGAACGATGTCACCGGTGATAGTTTGGGTGTACCCCTATATAACACACTAGTCAATTAGAACTTGGGTCTGACTCTTCAGTTGGGTATGACTAACATTTTTGGCTTTTATGTGAACGTCAGAGACGTGTAGAAAGTAAATGTAATTGGTGCCCAGTAGGTAACCTTGTCAAAGTTCACACGATAGTCATATTTCAAAATATTTTGGATTTGATTCAATCTTTTTTCATCAATCTATTTTGTTTTCCATTTTTTAAAGAAAATAAGCCACATTGATAAAAGTAAAATATATTCCAAATACCACTACTACCACGACAACACCACTGAACCATAACAAACATACCAACCACTACTGATTTTTTTCTCCACTTCCTTATCTCATTGCTATAACTCATAATTCTCCTTCTCCTACATACTACCTATACAAAGAAAAATATCACTTCCACCACAACATCAACAATTTGTTCATCAGTGACAAGAACATCAATTTCTACTACTTGATTTTTTTTTCTCAATATTTTCCTTAATTTTTCAACTGTTTTCCATTTTTTGAAAGAAAATAAGCCACATTAATAAATAGAAAAGTAGATTCACAATAACACTACTACCACAAAAAACACCACTATCACCACAACATCAACAATTTGTTCATCCGTGACATCAATTTCTACCACTTGATCTACCGTAAAACATCGTCTACAAGCATATGGTGTTTTGATGAAAGCTAAATTAATACGAAACAGCCGTAAATATGTCAATACTTGTTTGTATATGCTTGTATCAGTTGCTTGATCAAACTGCATGATGTTATAATTTTGTCGATGCATGACGCCTGGAATAATTTAGCTTTTATCAAACTCTATTTAGCTTGTAGACGAGGTTTTACGGTATTTTCTCATTATTTTCCTCCTCCTCATCCTTCTCCTACTACTACTTCTCGTCCACCTCTTAATACTATACCGACAACTTACAGTATCAACACTTCTTCAATACCCAAACCACCAAATATCACTATACTTCGTCAATTTATCCTTTCAGTCCTCATTCTCTTCTTCCTCCTTTCCCTTCGTCTTTTACTAGTTATATATTACTTCATATTGCTACTTATATGCCGACAACTAGACACGACAACAACAACAACAACAACAACAATACTGACATCGATGAAAAACACACCAAATACCATGAATACACGAATTTGACTTACTAATCCATCCTATCCTCTTTTTCTACATCTACTACTGGTATCACTGCCTGCTATGACACTACCACCCTACTACCAGGGCCGGATTTACCATTGTTTGGGGGAGGGGGCTAGGCCAGTGGCGGCGGATGCATTAAAATTTAGAGGTATGTGCATATTTTGTTCTGATTTCAATAGAACATTTGCTCGTAAAGGGCGCAAACACACTCGGCTTTAGACTATTGCAGCCAAAAATGAAGATACATTTTGCTATTTGAAAGGTAAATTTGATCTGGTCCAATGGTAAATCCGGCCCTGGCTACTACCACTACTACTACCACCACCACCACCATCACCATCACCACCACAACAACAACATCACTACAAACAACAACAACAACAACAACAACAACAATTGTTCTTGCAATGCTGTAATGCAACCCTTAGATAATAAAACACTTAATACAGCGGGTCTTTAATACGTCTACATATTAAAGATAACACACAGGATTCAACTACAACTTTACTTTGGACGTATCCAGTGGTTAGGTTTTATATAGTACATATTAAACTAATGTATTTACATTGATTAATTGCCTTTATGAGTAAAATATAAGCCTAAACTATTAATAGGCTTGATGACAAACTAATGCATCTTTGCGGCAACATTTACACATAACCAATACTCGCCCTGGCTGCGCCCGTGAGTCAATTATGGTATTTTACTGTGTATTATTACACCTTAACAGTTGCATTACTTTATCTTAAATAAATATTAATGTTTACTTATATACATACTAATAATAAAATTTGACGTACACATTTGTAAAATGTAATACAATTTCATTTATTATCCTACAAGTATTATAGTGTCCCTCATTTGCCTAAAAATGTGTCCATGCAAAATTAATTAAAAAGTTAGCCCACGTCCTACGAAGGCGGTACCGAACTCGTCCAAGTGAAGCCCGTCGTACAAGATCATTTTAGTTTTAAGTCATCAAGTATAGTAGAAATTAGACAGAACATGAATCAAATTCACCAACGATTTTTTTTTCAGTAACGTTTCGACCCCTTCTAAGCACGTCCTAGGTTTCAACAGTAAAATCCATGATTTATATTTTGCTTTTGTGAAATTTATCTAAGAGATATGGACTTTATTGAAACTTGTTAGTTAATGTTTAGAAGTAAATCACATATTCGACATTTTAAACATTTTTGTGAAAATTGGTACATTAGTTTGTTATATTCTACTCTATATATTCACCAGATATCATGCCTCAAAGTGGCTTAATTAGTAAGATATTAATTAATTTAATTATGTCGTATTTGCCGACCAACTATACTGCGCAAGCCCATTTTGTCGTATCTGCAATTTGAAGAATTTGCCGTTTCACATAGTAACACATTTGCGCGACGTATTTGCACGACTTTGTCATTGCACAGTAAAATTGCTGTTCTGTTCTATTCACATAGTGACGTATTTGCGCAACTGTTTCACATACTGACGTATTGTTTTTAGTCCTTTCCAGTGACGTATTTTAATTAATTTTGATTTTTGCAGAATAAGTTATGCTCTGATAGTGATGAGTGAATTACATTAAAAATATGATGTATTTGCATTTATTTATTCTAAACCAGGTTTTAATCGACAAAAATGTTTTAATCAAAGATTATACAGCAAATGAAAGTCGCTAAATTTTCAAATTCGATATTCTCGAAATGCGTATTTTGCAAATACGTCAGTATGTGATACTGCCGACGAAATGTTAACTATACTTGAGTGCAAAATCAAGATTTCCCAATTTTGAGATAGCGCGCTAGTAAATATAAAGCCATAGCGAAATGTGTGTAATTATTTTATTATCACTGAATAGAAGAGACCCATATTTATTACCAAGTGTAACAGTTTGGCGTTTAATGTTTATAGTACAACTCTTGGACTGTGGTAAATACCACCCACCGTACCCCCAACCACTCCCTCTTCATAGTAGGTCGTGTTACAAAATATGCTCAATAGAACGAGGGGCAATAAAATGTACATCTGAATGTTAATTTACACTACAATAATCATCACCCTCATAACCAAAGTGCCTAAGTCATTATTACATGTTTCGCATTTGCAATTTAGATATTCTGAATAATAAACCCATAATAAATACAAATTTCCAGCTGCATTCTTTATTAACTTGTGGAATTCATCTCTTTTGATGTTTTCCACAATGAAGAATGCGGCTGGAATTTTTTTAAATTAATTATGGGTTTATTATTCAGAAAATCAAAATTGCAAATGAGAAACATGTAATAATGACTTAGGCACTTTGGTTATGAGGGTGACGTAATAATAATTATGGCAAAATAACTTCCTGACTCTTACTTAATTTTCATAATCATATATTTGGGCCATTGCAGAAGGAGAATGTTCTAGTCAGATACAAGTAAACAAACAGAGAAACTTACAGGGGTTTTTAAGTCCAGAAAATTTTAGAAAAATTGGGACTGCTAAATGTAATTAGTTTTTTTTTATAACTTTCTTATGCTCTATGTACAACTTGAATAATGTAGCTTTAAAAAAAGCCAACATGTATGTGCAAAACCGCCACTATTATGTCTTTTTCAAGTCTTTACCTGAATATATCTTTTTCAGAATTCTTTAAATTCCACGTGGCGGCGCTATGATGCTTTTTTCCTGGGTAGAGTAAAGTGCCGTAGCCATTGGGAATTCCTAATATTTGAAGATAATGGATGATAACACGGAATATCATATCTAATTCATGCTTGTGTCTTTAGTGCTGCTGGATCCGTCCACCCGGCCACGAGACGTTTTCTGCTTTAGGAAAACTTTCACCTAAAACATGGAATCATTCATAAATTAACCATTACTTGAGATGAAAACAGTAACATGATATGTTAAAATAGTTGCATCCTTTTTTCTGCGAAATATTTGTGTAATCTACGCTGTATTGATGATGCATTATATTTTTCTTCTACAATTGGATGGAATGCATATAACACGTCTGCTACTACTTTCCCCGTTCCGTTTCCCTCTCTTTACCCTAACTTTGTCCTCTTTTTCCACTTTGTTCTTTTCTCTTTCCTCTACATTATGTCTTAGCAATATTATTCGTTGTATAAATTATGTAAAATTTAAGTACTACTTACATCGTCATCCAGAAGGCACTGTGTGATGAAGATGAATACCCCCTGAAAATGAGCGATTTGAACGAACTGTCACAATAATACATCCTATTCGGCACATGTTCAATCATTATTTGTAAAATATTATTAAAAACTCACAATTAACATTTATTTTTGATGTCTAATTTCAAATCGTTTAGCGAGCATAATTACTGCGCATTGCAAGTAAGCGGTATGACGTCAAATGGCGACATCTCAGGTCTACTCACAAAGGCTTATGTGATTTACCGAACAATTCAATAACCTCAGCCCCTCATCTTTTTACCTAACAACCGTCTAGTTTAGTTTACTGTAAACAAAATATAACCCAGCCTCTCAGATGTATCAATATGCTAAGTCCTACCTGCAGCCCATTGCCGATATTAAAGAGATAAGAAAACACAACACCAGATATCGGATCAAGTTGTAGTACTCCAAAGAGCCAAGTCACACCCAACAGAGGAGTGAGTATCACCATGGACCGCACGCTTGCCCTGTGTACAGTTGGGTAAAAAGAGTCATGCATGCTGAGATAGTAGTAACATTCCAAAGCTGCTATTAAACTTGGGTCGCAAAAGTCATGCTAAAGGAGAATTTTTTACCATCTGTGTGTTTGAATGCAAAATCTTATAATCGCCTCCTATAAGCCACCAGATTTTGGTGTACCCATTAAAATAACTTAGAATCAAGTAACATTTGGCAGGTGTTCATATTTGAAGTAATGAACATGAACATGTTAAGAACTATGTACAAAATTATTGATCACTATGAGGGCCCATGATGCACCCTATCATTTCCCCTAAACCAGGTTGCCCGATGTTATGCATTTTAGCAGCCATTTTTGAAATTTCAAGGTTCATGGCGGCCATTTTAAGTTGTTTAGTTGAATTTGCCAGAAATATGTTAGAAAACATATAACCAGACACGAAATTCATTTAAATTGGCCAATCTAAAGCGTGTTAGTAAAATTGCACCCAGCCAAAAGTGCATTTGCCTTTATCACATTTTTGCCCGCATCGTCGTAACTAAAAGTCGCAGATAGGGCAAGCTATACATTTGTGGATTCATTATGACGAAGCGAGTAATTTGGTATATATTTTAAAAGCATTAAGATATTTTATAATTGTGACCCCTGCTTGACCTTGATTGACCCCTACCAAAATGCCGGACACTTTGGAGAGGGCAGCCCATGCCAAATCTGTTCAGTACCCTTCAGGCATGCCAAAACACTTTCAGATCTTTGTTTTAAAGATTTGGTCGCCATACATTAGCACTGGTCTCTTACTATACACTCTTACATGTTGAATTCAGTGTTTTGGAGGTAGTGGCTAACTTGGGGTTTAATTTTGTAGTTTTATTGCTGATATCAACATAGAAATTACCGATCTTCTTGTAAGGTTGAGTGGAAAAGACTAACTAACATTCGTCATAAAATAACCATGTGAACTAGACATCTTTAGCTTGTTTTAAAACCCCATTCCTCCTACCCTCGGTGTGTGTGTGTGGGGGTGGAGGGGCTCTGGCCATATACTTGCTAGGTAGAACACACAGACGATGCGAATGCATATCGTTTGTTTAACGGTGATGAACAACGACGAAATATGATGGAATCCATAAATACAGGATGCGCTTCACAGCATCAGAAATTGCACTGTTTTTTACTGTTAATGAGGTGACGGATGAGCTATGACTTAAATTAAGTGTGTTTCCCAGTGCATGCACGAAGTATTTATTGCACTTATATGGGTGTATGCGCTTTTAAGCTATTAAAGTTAATGAAATACTACTTTACTTACTTAACGCGGTCTACTTCTGATTTATCTTGGTTAGTTTTCAGACTCAAGAACTTGCGAATGATGATAGCTAAGAATATCATATTCACCTGCAAACAATAATATAATAATTAATGACATTAAAGCTATTATTTTAAGCTTCAATCGAATCAATGTTGCAGAATCTACGGCCAAGATTTGTAAACATTTATATAGTTCTTTTTTGTGCTTTACAATGGTAATTTCCTTCAACTTTTAGAGAGAGTTTGTGGGATAGGCTTTTACAACGGGAATTCATGACAATTAGTGGGTTTTAGCGGGTTCGCCGTCGGACAAGTTTAGAACTGTCAAGCTTTCGTCAGGAGTAGCTCTGACTTCTTCAGGACAAAGTACCTAAGAATGAGACATGTAGACCGCCCCTTGTCTACTGATGACTCTGACAAGAGTCGTTCACTGAAGACTGCCCCTTGTCAACAGAGAACAAGCAGATCTCACCTATCTGCTAATATAAAGGTTTTGGTGGCTCTGAAAAGAGCCGTTCACTGAAGACTGCCCCTTGTCTACAGAGACATGTCTCATTCTTAGGTACTTTGTCCTGAAGAAGTCAGAGCTACTCCTGACGAAAGCTTGACAGTTAATTAGTCAGGATGAGAGGTGGTGGATCCGAAGGAGAGAGAGAAAGAAAGAAAAAAAGTTTAAAATGCTGTGGATATCATTAATAAATATCTTAGTTTACATACCACAATGATGAGTAATGCCGGTGCGTAAAATGCATAAATCAGCCCATCTGTTATGGGGAGCCAACATCTAAAATAATAATAAGATTAAAGCCATATTGTAACATTTCCATACAAGTATTTCTTTTATGTAGGGTAAATACGCCTATTCTCGGTCACTTAAGAAACAACACGCTCTATTTCTTGCGTTAATGATTATAAAAGTTAGCTATATGGGAACGTGCATTCCACACCACACCCCGTTTAACATACCCTGCATGACATCTTCCATTGAACTTGTATAATAAGTACAAGGTCAAAAGGTCAAAGTCGACGACACTGCCTATTCTAGGTCACTAAACACCTATTCTCGGTCACCGTATAGTTTTTCTATACCTATTCTCGGTCATTCTCTTTTGGAAGCCTGGTTGATCGGTATGATGCGGTTTTGATAACTTAAACCCATAATAAAATACGTGTGCAGTATTCTCAGATATATTGACAAGGAGCGATCCTTTCAAAACGGTTTATTGGCAACAATTTTCGTACCATCCGATCGGGGTCCGAGGTGGTCCTATTTTGTGGGAGCGCACAGCGGAATGCGGTGGCACGCCCGACTAGTCCAGGAGCAAGATCACAAAGGGCCCTAAATAAGGAGTTCGTTCACCCCCACTAAATACAAGGTTTGACACCATAGGTAGTTAGTATGGACCCTCTAGATCACTGCTAGGTAGGTAGTGGTCTCAAATTGTGGTAACACGTTTTTTACAGGTCATTTTATATATGGACGTATAATTACATAAAATCACAAAAAATAGGACAAAATTATGGGGTAGGGGAGATATAAATTCCCATAACTCAACTTTTACTTATAATAATGAATTTATTTTGGTATGAATATGTAGCTAATTGATTGTTCTAACTTTCTAGTATTATTTGAAAGCAAACCTAGGTTTCATTAGATCATGATTGGAAGTGGCCAGTCCATACACTAGTGGAAAATCAGATTTTTCACAACAATGCGTAGGGTTGGTGTTTTTGTGGCACTGGCTTCAAATTTTACTATTGTGCCAATTTCTATTTTCAAAATTAATTAAGCTCCATTTTTTAATTTTGTTTTTAATATCAAGCATATCTAGGCAAACATTGATGTTTTGGTTCAAATATTTATATAAGTGCATGTTTGCGTACATGTTGGTTTGTGTTGTGTAAGTTTGGGGTAGGTGGGGGTGTGTATGTGGGTGTGGGTGGGGGTGTGTATAGGGTTCGGGGTTGGGGTGTTGTACGCGTCTTAATATGTCACTCAGCTGAACTATATAAGTTCCATTAACAAAATTTGTTTCGTAAGTTACCATTCATGTAATATTTTGAATATTTATATGTGCGGGGTGAGATCAACCACTGCTTGTCAGGAAAATTGACTGAAAATGTAAAAAATAGTTACTTGTCCACATGTAGCAACGTGTGTAACAATATTAAGGGGTAGGGGAAATATAAACCATCATAACTCAACTTCAACTCATGATAATGAATTCATTTTGGAATCAATATGTAGCTAATTGATTGTTCAAATGTTTTAGTATTATTTTAAAGCAAAGCAAACATTATTTGTCAGGTAGATAAACATAAAATGTGAGAAAAGGTTATTTTTTCATGTTTAACCATGTCAAATATGGTATTATTAAGGGTTAGGGAAATAAAACCACCATAACTCAACCTTTACTCATAATAATGAATTCATTTTGGTATCAACATGTAGCTAATTGATTGTTTTAACTTTCCAGTATTATTTTTAACAGAAAACCCATCAGGTCTACATAAAGTGTGCAAAATGTTAACTTTCCAATGTGTAACAGTGAAAAATATGACAATATTAAGGGGTAGGGGACATACAATCCAACATAACTCGATGTTTATTCATTATAATTTATTCATTTTGGCATCAATACATAGCTATTTGGGTCTTGTAATCTTTTAAAGCAAAATGACCATTAGTTGTTAGCTGTATAGACTTAAAAGGTAAAAAAATATCCATTTTTCAAGTGTAGAAGCGTAAAATATGACAATATTAAGGGGACATACAAATCACCAAAAGTCTTACTGATGAAAATGAATTCATTTTGGTAACAATATGTATAGCTAATTGAGAGTTCTAACTTTCTAGTATTATTTTAAAAGCAATTAAACCATTAGTTGTCAGGTAGATAGACATAAAATATGCGAAAATGTTAATATTCCATGTCTAACAGCGTAAAATATGACAATATTAAGGGATAGGGACATTCAAATCACCAAAACTCAAGTTTTGCGGATGAAAATGAATTCAATTCATCAATATGTAGCTATTTGATTGTTCTCATTTTATAGCATTATTTTAAAAGTATTTAAACCATTAATGGTCAGGTAGTTAAACATAAAATATGAGAAATATGTTAATATTCCATATCTAACAACGTAAAATATGACAATATTAAGGGATGGGGTATGAACGTTTGGACAGTATTTATTGTGGGACATTAGAGCACATCAGACATATCGAATTGCATTCTGAATACGAAGAATATCCTTCTGATATCAAATAATTTTGATTTTTTTTTTTAATTCGCAATGTAATGCACATTTTATGGCAAATGATTACAAATTGATATTTTGATATTTAACAGTACTCGAAGTAAACTTTAAAAATCTGATGATTTATACTTAAAATGTATGTGGGTGGGATGAAAAGCCGACGATCAATTGAAAATGTTGACCTTTTGTATTGAAGATATGGATTTTTTTTCCAAAACACCAAATAAAAATTAGGTCTTTTTGGGAAAGGTCAAAATTTTCAATTGATCGTCGGCTTTTCCTCCCAGCTACATACACTTTAAGAATATAATTAGATTGATAAAATTTACTTCGAGGACTGTTATATATCAAAAAGTGAAAAATATCAAATTTTAATAATTTGTCATAAAATTTGTATTATATCGTGAATTTCAAAAATGAAAATTATTTGATATCAGAAAGACATTCTTCGTATTCAGAATACAATTCGATATGTCTGATGTGCTCTCATGTCCCACAAAAAATACTGTCGAAACGCTCATTCCAGATCCCTTAAGGGGTAGGGGACATACAAATCACGATAAAACTCAAGTTTTGCTGATGAAAATGAATTCATTTTGGTATCAATATGTAGCTAATTGGTTGTTAGCAATTAAACCATTAGTTGTCAGGTAGATAGACATAAAATGTGAAAAAAGGGGTAATTTCCATGTGTAGCAACATAAAATAATAACAATATCAAGGGGTAGGGGACATACAAATCACCAATACTCACGTTTTACTGATGAAAATGAATTCATTTTGGTATCAATACCACTGCAGATAGATCAGTGGCGTAACTACGGGGGGGTAGAGGGGGGCAACTTGCCACGGGCGCCAAATTGACCAATTTAGCATCGATTCTGCGCCCCTCCAAGCGATGAAAGTCAAAATTTTTGCGCTACGGGCACCTGAAAAGCGCCCTCACGAATTTCAGCCGACCGTGAATTTCGCCTCCTTACCAGTTCCGGCCTTGATATTATTCCGACAGCCTGTCACTAAGCAAAAACAAGCACGATTCACTTGAATTTAGTACCCACGAGAGGCTGATACATTTTGCTCAGGCGCTAGTTTTAACCGGAACTATACAAGGTTACACCAATTTAGTGTTGTGCCCCCTTGAAGAATAGCACAATAGCGCTAATAGCACGCTATAAGGTCTAGGTCATTTTAAGAATAGCACAATAGCGCTAATAGCACCCCTCCAAGTGTACTAGAATTAAAAAATATCATTATTGCGATAATAACGCATTATATGCCCCCTCAGGCCAAAACAATTTCCAGAGCACAATAGCACTAATAGCACGCTATAAGGCCTAACCATTTTAAGAATAGCACTATAGCGCTAATAGCACGCTATAAGGCCTAACCATAAAAAGAATAGCACAACAGCGCTAATAACACCCCCTCCAAGTATAGGAGAACTCAAAAATAGCACAACCATGATAACTGCGCTAATATTAACATTTAAAGCCATTTTTAATGTCCCTAATGGTTTTTTTCTAAGTCCTCAAAAATAACACTGTCAATTGCACAAATAACACAACCATGAAAATAGCGGTGCTATTTGTGCTATATAACATGTATATAAATTGATGACAAAATTGCGCTAATAGCACGTGTAGGCCCGAGGAGATGGTGTATGTTATCTGCGCAACTCAGTTATAGCGCCTTTCTCGGTCCAGGGCAGGAACCATTTTTGCCGACAGAAATGTGACATTGTTGACCCAATTTTTCCGACCGAAAAGGCTCGAAAATACGACAGGGTAGGGGTGGGGAGGGGGTAGAGGAGAGGAGGGGCGGGCGGTCACAAATAATTTCTCCTCGCTCATTTGTATTCGACAAATGGCTATAGGCCTAATTTAAGCCTGCAGAGCAAAATGCATCACTTCTCATGTGCTCATGCATGATCATTTGTAGGACACATGGCAACAACGATGTCAACATAGCTCATACTAGTGAACACTGACCGAGAATAGGAATGCCAACGGAATTCGTATGCCTATTCTCGGACACCCCTGTTTCTATGGGAATTTACATAAACACAACACCAATCATTTGCTATGGTGTTATTTACGATGCAGATGGATCAACTTGTTGAAATTACAGCTTTAAAATGCATGTACGATTTCGCATCACTGATTATATTACAATACCACCTCTTAAATGACGTCATTATTTTTTTTAAATGCCAATATTTCAGGTCACCATACAATCTCAAAATCTATTATTTGAGGTGAACTGTGCTGCCGTGATATTAAAAAGTCACCAAAACCTGCAGCACCGGTACGGCTAAATGATTCGTTCGGAAGACACGGCTGAAATGAAAGCAACGATCGTCAGCGGTTGTTCAATACACTAACTGACCGAGAATAGGCGTGTGACCGAGAATAGGCGTATTAACCCTATTGTTGGTTTTTGCTGTCAGATATATCCCCTTTTAATTTTGACCCGAACAACACTTTAGCAAAGCATATTGGAATTTACCACCAGCGTGCCAATGCGTGTCACTCCGTCGGTTGTGCTACGGTACGATCATGTTATGAACATCACGCACGCGTTTGACTAATATTTCTATCGTAATAATAAAAATGACGGGTCCTGCGTTTTATTCAGAATCTCGGATTTTGACAAAAATAATGTACAGCACCTTATTCTTGATTTTTTAGGGTATGTTAGTTTAATAAAGTACATTATAATCGTGTAAAAAATTGTAAAATATTGAGAGCGTCCTCCTCAGCAAATGTTACAATATGTCGTTAAGAAAGACAAATATTAATAAATAATCACATTGATAATAGCAATAATTAGTGTAATATAGATGTACTATATTTGAGTAAAGTTCTACTCACGCTTCTATTTCCGGATCCGCATATTTGGAAATTCCTACTCCTAAAGTTGTGAATGCAATAACTGCCGGTAAACCTGTAGAATATTGAGTGAGGAAATAAATGTACGAAAAGTACATTATTAAAAACTGTTGAGGGATTCTCTTATGTATCACACACTTGGAGTAAAGCTCTAACTAACCAATGAATGACAATCTGGTCTATCCAAATAAAAATATGATGTTGATTGTTGACCTATTTAGGGCATCCGAAACAGAATAAAATACAAAATGCTGCCTACAAAAATGGGCACAAAGCACTGACAACCTTGTGCCATATATTGATTATGCTTTTGGGTTTTTTTTTCTGTTTTCGTAGTTCCTCCATTTTATTCAAGATATGGTAAGAGAGGAAGCACTCAGCAATGACAAATATAGAGAAAAAAGATATCAGTACAGTGTCAGTACATATGTATAATTACCCCAAGCCATAGGCATAGAGATCTGCAGTTTCATTTTCAAGTTGATGTTCGGGTTGATTTGTAAGAAAAGGTACATTCCTTCTATCAACATCCACATGAACACAACCAACCATAGGTAATGAAGTATTACAGTCACGGCGATGCAGGCCAGCTAAAAATGAAATGTATGAATAACATTTAAATGTCGGGGTTCAATACTAGATTAAACAACTCTTCTATATCTTAACACACAAGACAAACGTTGTTAAACCGTGATGAATCCACTCTTTGCCAGTAGCGAATACGCGAACATGAGTCAACGGTAGTGCGCATTACGCGTGTCGAGTATTCGTCCTGCCTGGACTTTTGGAGGTATTTTGGAGGTAGCAGCAAATATTGCCGCTTGATTCAGTAGTTTTATTATTGACATCAACAGAGTAATCACCGATATTCTTGTCAGGTTGAGTGGCAATGCCTAATTGACATTCCTCATGAAATAATGATATGCATTAGACGATCTTTAGCTGGCTTTCGTTGTTCAAAGGGATTTAATTATGTTTCGCTTGTTCAGCATCATGTAGCAAGTCGCCTCGGGTGTGTCTGTGTGGTTTACTTCTAAATCAGCCCACGCGCTAAAATAACCATACTTAATAATGTTTCAGGAAAAAAATAGTTACAGAGCTGACATTGGGTGTTCATTACCACCAAACCCAGGAAATATATAGGGTGCTGGCGGGGATTGTATGACTGCATAGGGATTAATCGGTTGGTACGCCCAAAGGGTGGGCATGTCATGACACTGTCACCATCCCTATATCTTCAAGTTAGAAATTGCCGCTATAATAAGTAGTTCTTCAACAGCCACGCATGGCGATTTTGTTCCGCCGTATTTAACATGTTTAATAGACTCAGTCAAAGTATAAAAATACGATAGATATTTCCGACTATGCAATGCGCCGCTACGCATCATTCAGCCTTCAAAAATCAATCAAATCCGAATTTTGGTCAATGTTTGGTTTCAAAGCGCCGGCTGGGAATTCAGAGCGTCCATGTAAGCTTACCGTTGTCTTTCAACACACATGTTCATGTACACCTCAAACAAAAGGTTTATAAAAAAAAAAAAAATGAAGCGATATTTTCTACCCAGAGTCGAAATGTAGACATCAAAGGTCGAATGTATGAATTTTGTACATCAGAGTCAATTTCGATGACGTCACTGGTAACCACGTGATTCGCTAAGCGTATTTCTATTGGTTAGTTTTCCAGAACGTACTAAAAAAAATATGTTTGCATTTCTGTATCATCGTGTACTTCCGAGACCCTGCAACCCCGAGGGTTGGAAGCAACATGATATTGATGCCACAGTGGTTCCCCATGTTTCAGTGAATACATTATAATTATATAAATGCAATTGGTCCGAGGATTACAAGCACCAACATTTCCCAGCATTCTCTGGGATGGGCATGTTCGTCTCGATCAAGAAAAAATAAACCTACTACGATACCATCTTATACCTGCCATTATATTGCATTAAGATACCATTTATCTTAACATATATACCTTGTTTCTGGCGGTAGTACCGGTGATAAACAAAAGTTGAGCAAGCAGTAGAGAAGCCGCCAGGTTGATATGTATTGCTGTACGGGTCTTCTTATATGATCTATAAAGAGACGATACACATAGTTATTGCTTAGTTAATGATGTATACTCAAACCCTTTTCAAACGGTTGATTATAAAGGCAACCAGTAAACACGGTCAGAGCTTCTTCTTGTTTCCTCAAAACTAACAACATGGTGAAATGTTTTTATTGGAGGGTTTAATATACAGGGTGTCCCAGAAAAATTACCGGGCAATTGATTGCGAAGAAATGAGCGATTACACAACGCATGCGTCGATTCACTTTATTCCTAGTTTGAACGAAATATCATTAAATACAATGCGTACTTGTGGTTAACTGTAAAGGGCTTTATATGTGACCGTCCACGGCGAATGAGCAGTAAATTCCTACCCCGGTCAATTTTGTTTTATTTTGTGTTTAAAAATAAACATCATAAACTTAAAATGGTATATCATTTGACTTCAAACGATATACAGAAGCGGAGTTATGGTTAGTTAAACTTTGCTCCTTCAACAAAATTATAGCTGTTTTCGTTTCTATGTGTGTCTCTTTTTCCACATTGCTGGCAATAAATATCAAACAGTCATAATTGGCGGTCATTTCAAATCATCCCCAAGTCAACGAGGTTTAAGAAGGTTCTCTCATTGTTAATTGTTGGTTATGCATACCTATACAAACTACAATGCCTGGTAACCCACCACTTGAAAAGGATTTAGCAAAAGCAAACAAAGACCAGAGCTATTAAAAGTTCTATAGCCATCTAAGGTAGAAGCTTATTATCCACTTCAGTAATAGGATTATTGATTGGTGTTGTGACTATCAAAATAAGACAGATGTCGCGCCAGCTTAAGTGACCGATGAATACGACCTTCGTACACATTTTACACCAGAGCTATTAAAAGTTCTATAGCCATCTAAGGTAGAAGCTTATTATCCACTTCAATAATAGGATTATTGATTGGTGTTGTGACTATCAAAATAAGACAGATGTCGCGCCAGCTTAAGTGACCGATGAATACGACCTTCGTACACATTTTACACCATAACTCAGAATACAATTTAGGGAATTTACGGCTCGTTTGTGCTGCCGGGTCACATATTATGTTTGGTGAAATCCTTTTCGTTCTTTTTAAACAACTTGTTTCTTTGTTCAACTTTGAAAACCTGCACGATATTGAAAATAAAAGCTTGCATGTAAGATGGTGCTCGGTACTTGTAAATATCTTTTTCTCGTTAATGTTGATATAAATGTTGCATAAAGAATTATTGCATAAAGAATTCCAGCTGGCTTAAAAAATTTCTCACACACATTATTGTTTTTGGAATGCTTCCAAGAAATTGTAATGCACGTTTAAATCTTTTTAATCAACATTAATGTTGCATGGTATCATAAATCACACGTAATGTAAAGCTGTAAGCACTATGATTAAAATCATCGTCACTCATTGTCATATAACATATTTGCACAACATAAAGAATTAAAGTTGGAAAGCTTCCAATTGCAGATATCAAAGATTTCTCGGACAAACTGTTATTCATCTTTAGTGAAAGCATGAATAACATAACACCGTCGGATTATAAAATAGATAGTGTGGACTAAATTAATGAGATACTAAAACTTTAGGAAGCGGTGAGCGAGTATGAAAAAAAGCGCATGTTGATCAAACTTTGAATGAACTGCATTGATGCGCGCATTTTTATTGCTTTGTAACCAGTCAATCGAATCAAATAAGATTTTGGGATGTGATGCACAATAAAAAAAAACCCGATGCGCTACATTTTCAATTTTTTTATTTTGATGTCTATTTCATGACTTACGTTCATTTTTATTCACTCGGTATTGTTTTCGGGGACACCCTGTAGTATCGTATTTTTTTTTGTAAATGCGTGTTGTTTGTACTTTGATGAAAGTAATACGAGTGCCACATCCAAAATAAACCTTTAACCATTTGACTTTACTACATGGTCCAATTTATTACAACTTCAACAAGTTCCTCGAACTTATTGGGGTTGTCCACAATCTTTAATTAGCACAGTTAAAATGTTTAAAAGAGATGACAAAGTCAAGCAGTTTCATGTATGGCTTATTCTCTGTTAACGAAATCTACCAAAAAACGTCCAACACAGTCATGAAAGTAATACGAGTGTCACATCCAAAATAAACCTTTAACCATTAGACTTAACTACATCTAAATCTAACTAATCATAATAGCATAATCATATAAATAGCAATAGTAAAAAAAAGTAAAACGTACTTGGAAATTATGAATAAAACGATCGTAGTAATGAGACACAGAACGGATATAGAAATAGCGATGTATGTGATGTAATCGAACGTCTGTTGGTGAACATCCGGGATCTCAAACTAAAAAAGAAGAAAAGACGAAAAATATTATTGTAATTTATTATCGTCTATTATTACCTGTTTTCACTAATATTTTATACTTATGTTCAACTTTCACTTAACAATAACAATAACAATTACAATTACAATAACAATAACAATAACAATTACAAATTATTATATTAATTATTATTATTATTATTATTATTATTATTATTATTATTATTATTATTATTATTGTTGTTGTTGTTGTTGTTGTTGTTGTTGTTGTTGTTGTTGTTAAGTGAAAGATGAATATGTATTGGGATTGAGGTAATTATGTTCAGATTTTTAAACAAAGCGCATCTTACCTCAACGACCTGCATCAACACTGCAAAACTAGTCATGTGATTACAGCTGCATGTCACGTGACTGTTATTTTTACTGGTAACATCACATCCGTAGGTAGACCATTCTCTGCGAGAGATACATATATAATAATCCTCTTTTAAATAATATGCAAAAGATTAATTACAAAAAGGATAAAATTACTACTGGAAATAATTGTTTATGTTATGGCATCATTAGTCGTTGATAATTTTTGAATTCTGCAATGCACATGTACTGATTTCCTTAGCGAGAAACATGTCCGCACTTACCCATTTGAAATATACCTACCGTTTTACTTGTCCTTCTGCATGCTTTGGCCATTGACATACGATTTCATGTTCACCCACAATGCAAATTCTGTTGTTTACCAATACTCTGCATTCGATTATATTAGAAACAAATGGAAGTCTCTACAAGTCATGCTGTCAAGTGAATCCTATTAACGACCCAAGTTGGATAACTCACCTGGTTGGTGTCAAAAACTGGCAAGAAGGCTCACGGTCACGTGTCACATTCTATGTAATAAAATAAAACAACTTTAATGTTGGTCAAGATTTTACAATGCATACTGAATCAATACTCATGCGGTCTTAACATTACTAAAATAATATGAGAGGTTCCTAATACCTATTTTTTTTATAAGTTGCAATAAAAAAACGCAATCTTAATGGATATAATTTGTATAAAGAACATAAGGGCAGGGAAATTGTAGCCTATATACGAGCTTTTAAGATATTCATTGTTTTTGTATAACACACATTTCATGTTCTGTATGTGATGAGGCATATATAAAATATAGATTAAAACACTGAAAATCAAGAAGAGAAAAAAAAGGTTGAAAAAAATAACAATAACAATATAATATACAGAAAAGAAAACCCAAGCAACCAACGATAGGCTGTAGATAGCACAAATTATACATGTTTTACTCCCTGTGATCAGACAAGTGTGATTTCGACGTGTCACCAAATTGGAATATTAAAAATATACCCGTCTTAAAATCTGCATCGGACTTTGTACCACGTGTTTCTACTAGGAAGTGCTCAATGCTTAAGCTCAGCAGGTTTACTGACCGTCAAAAGACTGAAGGTAACATTGAATATCAATTTCGTGTCGTAGGGTACTATCTGCTTGTTGCTATTGAACATATTCAATGAGAGAATCCGGCTTCCAATTACCGCGGTTGCATCTGGCTTGGCTGCGATGTCCAATTTGAACACAGATGTTACCAAGTCATAGCCTGTCAGGGAAGAGAATATAAAGCAATTAGTTTGAGTATTTTGCTTTTGCCTTGTTTGTATATTTTATTTACTGTACACAGTTGATAGCAGAATGAGTTCACTTTATCCACGACTATGTACGAGTACTTCATTGACCATGTATTAGACCTAGACATTCAGGGTTAAAATCTTTCTATTTCCGAAACTGATTGTGAAACACATGGTTAGGTATGACTTTCTGTAAATATTATCGACGGCTTACTAGTCTAATGGTTCACAACCCTCGATTGGAAATGTGACAAGAGGAAATTTGTCGAGAACAATTCGATCAATCTAACAAACTTTAAATAGTAACGACTCATGCGCATACCTTCGTTATTTACCCATGCACCTCCAGGAAACATTATTTGAAAGTCATAAGAGTCGCCAGTAAGCACAATAGTCCAGGAATCCATTTGCAGATCACTAGCTTCGAATGTCTGCGTATCTATTAAAACGTATTGATATGTAAATCTGGGAAACTGTTTAAAATTGGCGTGAGAACAAGTAAGATGCAGTTTAATTTGTACATATCAAATGAAACACAAAATTATCCCTGCAGCTGAAATGGGATCGCCCTCGTGAGGTCACAATTGGGTGCATTGTTTGGTATCAGGAGGGCCAATCACGGGCATCCTTGCTTGGAGCCGTCGGTGGCCATTTTGGTGGCTAAGGCCATTCTCTGTCAGTTTTTTAACAAGAACGGACGCAGAAATTTTTTATTCAACTATAAGACAATGAATAGGCCGTCACAGCTTACAAAAAAGTGGGTAGTGGTGAATCCAACGGATGTGGATACAAAACACATCAAGGATACCTCGAATATGAATAACTGGAAAGAAAAAAAGCAAGTAAGCTTACAGGTTACAGCACATCACACCACATGAAATGAATTGTGACGGTACATAACTCGATAAAACTTTCGTGGTCGATTGTCTAAACAGTGATCCGAGGAAGTCAGGCATGTATGAGTACTATTGATTGGGATTGCCGGACTGGTGGTATGGAATAATTCTAATGTGTTGAAATGTTGTACGCGAGATCTTAGCGCTATTACATTTGTCAGAAGAGAAACTACATTTATCCTATGCTTGTAAGCGGTGGCAACAGCCGATGGCCAAATAGAGTATTTGTATTTTGCGTCAACAGTGAATAAACACGGTGAGAAATTTGCTTTCAAAATTGTCAAACGTGGTCGTCTACATGTATACATGTATGTACATTATTAATGGTAACATAGACCACTGAATCACGGTAGTATATAGCCGGGGGGTCACTGGGTTATCAGGGTTTTTTGAACTCATAAATATTTATAAATCATGCAGGTAGTGGAATGGAAAATGCGTGAAATTAAGGGAAAGCAAAGTTTTGAACCATTTCTATGTTCATCATAATTATATTAGGCAGTCTGAAGGAACACAATCTGTTTCTGTTCTGGTTTGAAATTGAAAGTGGTTCAAATTTTTTTGTTCTGAATTGGAAAATCTCTCTTGGTATTTAATAGCCATATGAGTGAAGTTAGCACATGTTATCATCATGGGGTGGACACGTGATGCTTTGTCTTGGTAAAATTATAATAGGCCTAGTCATATGAGGGAATTTAATCGTCATTTTCAAAATTTGTATCGCAATCATCATGGCATTGCACGTGTGATGCTCACTCTTGGTATATAAAAGCCATAATTTATGAGTGAATTTAATTGTCAATTTCAATCTTTTGGCAACATGGTTCAAACATTTTGTTCTGAATTGGAAAATCTGTTTTTGTATATAATAACCATATGAGTGATTTTAATTTCAATCCGTTTAGCGCAATCATGATGGGCGTAGACACGTGATGCTCTCTCTGGGTAAAGTTATAATAATAGTCATAATATGAGTGAATTTCATGGTCAATTTATCGCAATCATCATCATGGCCGTAAACGCGTGCTTCTCTCTCTTGGTATATAAAAACCATATGAGTGAATTTTATTGTCAAATTCAATTTTTTTTTAGCGCAAGCATCATGACGTGGACACAGGATGCTCTAATTTTGGAAGCCATCCGGGTTTCCATTTGGATAAAACGAATCACAACAAAAAAGAAGTAACTTCAACGCTGTCGTCTATGTCGTCTATGAAAAACAAAACGGCCTTTAAAAATAAATAGATCAATAAATACATTTTAAAAAATGAATAAAAAATGGATTTAATTATGTGTTTTTTACATTTATTACAAGTTCAATCCAAGGTTGTCGGAGTTTAAATAGATTAATAAAGGAGTTGAATTGTTGAATATATTGGATGTCATTTATAGACAGGCATGAATTATACACAAAGTAAAATAGCTTTGCTGGCAGAATTTGCTTCTCTCCATTGGTATTATGGAGCTTTTTATTTCCTCCTCCGAGGAGATGATCGTGTAGAGGATTGCCTAGCGAAATATTTGTCCATTGGTATATGGAGCTTTTCCTCCTCGATAAGGAGTTGATCGCTAGATGAGTGCCTAGCAAAATAGTTCCCAGTGTGTTAAGGGGAACTCTTGGGTTATAGGCGCAACAAGCTTCCCAGTAATTGTTGGGAGGCTCGGTCGGGTATTTACTCCGTTCGAAAAAGTTGTCCAGAAATCATTATTATTTGGCTGATTCAGGGAATTTTCTAAAAACATTGCTTGAATAAATTATGCGTTCTTTCTGAATGGCTGACCAGAGGCCCAAATTTTGGTGTAAGTGTTTTCGTCATTTCAGTGTCTGGGGATAATTATAGTTATACCGATATAATTTGTGTTTTTGAAATATGGTTTCCGTCATGTACTTTCGTGTCATTTGAAATAAAAGTCCATATTTACCAATATATCTTTGTGGCATTCCCGTGATATCATTTGGGTCGGGAAAGTTGGAATTGAGCTTTTCCCACAAGCAGAATATTTCATCCACGTTCATATCCTGCAGAATTGCCTGAAAAATTATAATATTATTTAGATGGAAAACATTACAATAATAAAAACGTTTTCGTAAAGGTAGCGATAAGGTTTAAAATACCCTAGGTTTATGGATCGATAACATATATACACTATTGACGAGAGGAATGCAAATGTTTTTGATAACAGTTGACGAACTTTGAAATGTCACGACAAAGGTAAGCTACCATTCGGGATTTATTTTACAACTTTTTTCCGGGACTTTTTACATGTCCTTGTGCGCGTTTTGGGAAGATGGATGTGACTATAATTGAAGACCGAATTAAAAAGATTAGTTTGCGTATGACGTCCTGTCAACCTGACCCAAATTGCCGTACTACGCAGGTCAGTAACTAATCACGTCGCGCGCTTGCCCTGACGTCAGACGCAAACTAGTCTTTTTAATTCGGTCTTCAATTATACTGCTTTTTAGTGAACATAGTACGTTCAAATAACTTGTAAGTTATCTGTACTCTCGGTGAGTATTATATATACTTCGACATAATATGAGGATGCCGTGACAGCTATAACATGGTGATACTATTGCACACACCTCTCAAAACTTTTTTGGGTCTAATCATAACATCTGAGACAACTAACTGCTTTAGTATCCAAATTGAACTTTGCTATTATTTTTAAAAATGTTATTTGTCATGATTTCTACTTGAACTGTTTTATACGTCACAGCCGCCTTCTTCCTATCCGACAACGCCCTGAAATGTAGTCAATGTGTTTAAATACCTCGATTTCAAATATTTCTGCAATGTTATCGGGTACATTTTGGCCTTCAGTACAGCTAAACTGTGGTGTTGTTGGTTGATTTGTCGGATCATGGGTAATACTTTCACTTGTTAACTGTGCGAGGGTTGTGACGAGCCCATCTGTTGTCTCCAAGAACGTTGTCCTAAGAGAGTCAGGATCAGAAGTAGCTTCTTGTGAGCTCGGCATCTCTTCCGTCGGTTGGCAAGTTATGGACGCAATTGTTGTAGGTAAATCATCTACAGAAGAAATTACTAATTATAAGCAACATCAGTTTATTAAAAAATACATTGTTATGATAATATAACAAAACACGTTTGGGTGTCGCTGTCTGTTGTGGATATGGGTGGGTGTGTGTGTGTGTGTGTGTGGGGGGGGGGGGGTTACCACGTAGAGGTGATCTGTTCTTGAACTGAACGCGGAAAGCAATTTTAAAAAGTAGTGTTGGAAATATCATGTTTGAGATTCATTTCAATGCATTTGTTATAGTAATGCTTTGAGCAGAACACGGAGCGTCAAGATAGAGGCAGATTGTCCAGAATATTAACTTGATATTTAGACTATACCAGCATGATATCAGAGCATTTGGAGACCTGAGCGCAAGAAGAGTGTAAGTCCATATTTGGCATTTTGAGATATGATCGTTTAAACTTTTTAAAATAAGATAATTTGGAAACCAAAAAAGCCATAATATTGATACTTCTCAGGTACATGGGTATAGGCAAGAAGAATCCTTTTGTATATCAACCAAGTAAATAGCTATACCCTACAGTAAACAGAGTAATATTGATCGATTTATCTTTTTGGACTTACGGTCTTCTTGCGCTCAGATTGACACTAAAGCTTACAACTCAAATCTGAATGCAGATGTTGGCACCTTGTTTGTCGAATTAGAAGGTTGTTTTAAAATTTGACATCAGTTGACCTTAACCGTAAGTGACCCTCTAACTTATTAACCGAGCTCAAAATGTATGATAAATTATATAGTTTCCTAATCGTTTATATTTAGTATATTTTCGTCAAAAGTGGAATTGGGTCCCATAACTTGGGACATATTGGTGCTCATACTTACCTGTAGCAATAGTATAGTAAAGTACTATCGGTGTACACGTTGTGATCAGTGAAGCTACGTAACCGTGATTCCTGAGAAACGAGTATCCCTTTGTTTTAACATTTAGGGACCGGGGCCAATAATATCATAACATATGGAGCCCGGGCACACACGTTCTATCAGTTCACTAACTTAGAGTGTTATGGCACCTTGATTTAATGAGAATACTCCCTCAAATTGCAAACTGCATTTTGATTTACTGAGAATATTCCTTTAAATTGCACACATGTATACAATTTATAAAATAAAAACTCTCACCAAAGAGAAGAAAAAAAGATGAACATTTTGATAATTAGAGCATGGAAAATCTCTTTAAAAATAGCTACAAATATTATAAGAATAAGATAACTAGAGCGATAGTTATTGGTCTATAATTGAAAGTTATAAATGTTTTCTTAAACAATTAATAATCACATCAAATAACCCTACGAAATTAGCGGATACATGAGGTGTACCTAGTTTGCTACATACTTGCTATAAGCCTTTGGTTATTATCTGACTCGAACCTAGAATAATATATCTTACCTGTGCAACCAAGAAGCTCAAAACGCATGCTGATGTGGTTATTCCATTTTGTAGGTAATATTCTGATGTAAGACGCCGTAACTGGTGTAGGAAATATATTGGTGACAATTGTACTTCCGTCAGTGTTTCCATTAAATATCTGTATGGAAAAGAATCAGCTCAATAACAATACAATAACTTCCATCGACTATATTGGATCGACTGAGCCTATGTTGGTCGAGCTATGAGTTTTAAAGTATTTAAAAACTCATAGCGAGACCAATACATAAAGGGCGTAAATCATCCAATTGTATAATTAGTATGTGTTGGATTCAAAATTTTCACACACTTTGATTCATCAAAACATAATAACATAAAATAGTGGCGAGATAAACCCTTTCAATGTTTTACTGTTGTCGACAGTTGTATTTAGGCAACACCAACCAATATTAAATACCATATATCAGTTACCCTCTAGTTGCTATTCAAAGCCTGGAGGATGAACGTTTGGTCAGTATTTTTGTGGGATGTGAGAGCACATCAGACATCTCGAATTGCATTCTGAATTTGAAGAATGTGATTTTTTTAATTCGCGATACAGTACACATTTTGATATATAAAAACCCTAGCTACGCCACTGCCTGGGACACTCAATCAGTTAAAAATGCAATTAATCATCTATTCTTACTTGAGGCCCATGCCGCATCCAAACGAATTAAGGCTGACTGATCAAGCACTAAACTATTAACCTGTGACACGGTTGGTATGTCCTAACAGGAGAATCTTCGAGGAATTTTCTGATTGCTGCGTCTTGGGTCCTTGAAAGGTTGTAACGTACTTCCCCGCTTCGATTGAGCGAGGTGCCGCATGTGTATGGCATCCTTATTAACCCTTTCAAACCACCTATTTTTTTCTGTTGAGCACTAATACATCCTTTATATCCTGAAACGTAAGCCCCTTAAGTTACGGGGATGCATCACTAAATAAATGTCCCATTTAAATACAAGTGAAAATGCAAGAGAGTAAGTTCGTTTTTTATCCTTTGTAACAAAGTTGTGAAAGTTTTTGTTGAGGTCCTACTTTATTGTTTTCATGCACGATTCACTCAAATTTGGTAGCCGCGAGAGGCTGATATATTTCGCTCGGGCGATATGCGCTCTTTTGAACCGGGACTATGCTTTTATTTTTTTGTCACTAAGGTCCATCGACATAGCGTAACATTTCCCCCGTTTTTTCTTAGTACCTTTCTTACCCCATAATATCCCTCATTCGTCAGGCCTATAGGGGCTAATTTCTAGTTTTTAAGCTTGTTGGCTATTGTTTTGAGCGCTAATTGTTTCTTTGTAGCCCAGCCGGACACCGTGAACAATATTATTTTTCAGCGTTATTGCTTGTCTAACCACATGCAGTGTGTAGCCTTGCGATCAGAAAGCCCAATTTCCATTTTGTCAAGAGTCTTGTAAGAAGGCGATGGATATTTCCACTTTACACAAAAATTGATCAAAAAACCCAAAGTTAAAATGAAAGACTAAATTACCAATATTCCTTACATATTTTAACACAAACAAGAGTGACTTCATTTTAACACCAGCTGTATTTTGCGACACTCTCCAGCCGGACGTAACCGATATAATAGTGCATGATGGGAATCGCAATACTTAATTTGAAACCACGGGATAGAAACCCGGATAGAAAGGACCCCGGGCCCACGGCGTTTAAGGTAAGGATTGAACCCCCCCCCCCCCCTTCACATTCATATACGAATCCAACGAGCCAAGACATAGTCAGGATTTGGTCAGCCATATTTGGTTCCCCGCATGCACAAACAAGTGTTTTGAGTACCCAATTGGGTGGATTAAACCCATTTAAAATTCGATGTTAGATTATTTTGTGTTGTAAACTGTCATCATTCTTTTGTCTACGTGTAACACGGGTGATATAACTGGGTCCCCGTCGCGGCCATGGCTGTCATTGAGGAGTAGGAATGCGTGAAATTGGATTCGTCTATAATTGATAATACAAACTCACCATATCTCTCTGATCGTTTGCTTGCTGCACAAACGTCCAACATGTACCGTCATTACTGTATTGAACCTTGAATTCGGTCACCCACTGTGCACAACAATCTTTCCTTCCTTGAATTAACACGCCAGTAACCCATGTTAGGCTGCCTAGATCTGCCTGGATCCATTGGTTGTTATCACTGATCACGGCGCTCCATGATCCAGAAATACTGCCTTGAACAGCAACGTGGTTCAGACGAGCATTGTTAGCCCCGTGGTAGACGTTGTGAGTAGTAGCTTCGGTGGATGCTGTAATTTGGCTGTCACTTATCCGACCATCTTCTACACCAAGACGGTTTTGGCAAGTGGGTTGTGCTAGTAGGGGATAGTGTTATACAGGAATATCATTATTTTGGATTTGGTTAAGTTTTGTTTGAGTCATGCGCCGTTATTTTGTTATACTAAATTATGGTGCAATTAATAACATGTAAAAGTGGGGATCGCTCGCTCAGTTTGTTTGGATTCATGAGTGAGTGTGTCAGTAAGAGAACCCAGCAAACACAAAACGTTTTCGACATCATTCGCAAAATGTATAAAATGTTGTCAGAAAACGTTTAAATGTCGGGTTATATAAAGGCTATACTAAGGGTATAAAACGTTTTCATAACATTGAAAAACATGTTTTGATAATCTACTGCCTAGCAAACACAAAATGTTTTACATAAAACGTTTAAATGTCGGGTTATATAAAGGGTATAAAAACATTCCAAAAACATTTTTGAAAACCTGATACAAAACATTCTAAACAGAATGTTATTTTTGGGTTGAAAAAATATTTTGCGAAAAATGTTTGCCCAAAATATTTGCAATAAAGTTTTAAATAGGTTTTTATGACCTTTATATAACCCGACATTTAAATGTTATTAAAACGTTTTGAAGAAAACATTTCTGTGTTTCCTGGGGCAAATATTTTAACATAATGTTATTTAAGTGTTGACAAAATATTTGGCAAAAATGTTTGCAAAAATAGTTTACAATAACAGTTTTGAAAACATTTTAGAAATATTGTTGTAGTGTGTTTTCATACAAACGTTTTAAAACGTTTTCATGACCTTTATATAACCCGACATTTTAATGTTATTAAAACGTTTTTACCTAAACCAAAAGCCAAAATATAACTTATTTAAAACGTTTTAAAAACGTTTTGTGTTTGCTGGGAAGCAGCCAAAAGAAAAGTACTCGGATCACTACAAATAAATTAGCATTTTATAAATTGCAGTAAATTTCTTTAAAAAATAGGCAACAGCAAGGGGCAGTAAGTGGAGAACGTAAACAGAAAGTAACTTGATACTGAGAAACAAAATACAATACCATAAGTAATCTACTTTGTATTCAATTAAGTAGGACTAACTGTTTTTGTTCAATACTTTCTCTTGACAAACCTGATGATAAACACTTAATTCTTTACAAATGTTGTTGTTTCCTGCGATGATTTTTTTTCATCATCGTTATCATCATTCATCATTTACATGATTATCATTATCAACATTATTATCATCATGATCTGCACCACATGCTGTTTTTAAGAAGTCTCTTAAGACACATTTGTATAATTCTTCCTAATTGTTCTGTTGCTCTGTATATATTTTGCTTTTGTATATATTATGGCATTTTGCCACCTTCAATATTGTATGTAGCGCTACGCTCTTAATGTAGCAGCGCTTTATAAATGCTCAATGTATGTATGTATGTATGTATGTGTGTATGTATGTATGATCAGCCTCATCAATGTCAACATCCTGGTCGTTCTGGTCATCGTCGTCATCATTACCATCATTCTGATGATGATTATCGTTGTCATAAACATCATTATCATCATCATCATCATCTTCATCAACATCTTGAAATGATGAACATCGTTGTCATGGTCATCTTCATCAGATTATCATCGTCATTATTTTCCATCATCATGGCATCATCATTATGGTCATCATTACCTTCATCATTATCATCATAATCGTTATCATTCTCATTACTTGTCATTACCCACTCATTAATTTCATTTCATTTCATATTTATTCAAAATAACATCGTGGCAAATAGCCAAATTGCGCTATCTTTTACGATCTTACAACATCAAACTTATTTTACTATTATTACACATAAAGGTTATTAAAATTCATTATAACAAGAAATAAGCATAAGAAAAACATAAACTATTATATTGCACATAATTATTATAAAAGCAACCCCCTGTCTAAATTTATCTCATACTCACTCCATCAAACTGCACCCCCACGCACCCTACTCACTTCTAAGCGCACCTCTTACTCCCAAACACAGTGGCCCCAAATAATACGCGCCATACACCAAATCAAATAAGGGAGCGATCGTTATTTATGGCAGGGGGGGAATGGGTAAATTTAGGGGAACGCGAAATTTTTTTGTGGTCTTGAGGGGAACCTGAAATTTTAGTTGAACCAGGAGGGGGATTGTTAAATTTTAAATGGAGAAAATTGGGAAAACAAGGGGAACGCGAAAATTTTGAGCGGACGCGAGGGGGGGAACGCGAAATTTTTGTCGATATTTTTGCCAAAAACCCATTCCCCCCTGCCGTAAATAACGATCGGTCCCTAAGCACCAAATATACATGAGAAAAACATTAACTATTATATTGTACATAATGAAAGCAACACCATTGCCTAATCCTATCTCCACACTCACCCCTCAACACACACAAATCCATTTTGTGCCTTGTGGCAGCCCCCCCCCCCTCCCATTTAAATTGTTTGTAGTCAGATAAAGTTTAATTATATGTGACACACTGTTGTCTACCAGAAACTTACAAATCCATGGAATGAGAGATTCTCTCACTCCTATTTGAAAATGTTTTTGGAAAATTAGCCCCATTGTATAGAAAATGTATCAGCTATTAGCTTGGACCCCTGGTACCTGAATACATGTTTCATTTGAACAGTACCTTGTTATGACCCCTAACCTGGCGTCTGTTTTTGCAAATGTCTTACCCTTTCAGCATAGTAATTCATTTTTATTTGCTCAATTAAACGCTTGATTTTATTGTGTAGAAACGTTCACTGAGTTGTGTTACCTTGCATGAAGGCAGTTTGGCGGTCACGAATTATATTTTTAATTTTTTGAGTTATCCGTGGTTTATCAGATTTATGATGTTTTACAGTGACCAATGGAATATGTGTTTCTATTGCATCATTCAACTAAGCATAAAAGGTGTCAGTTGTGGCCTGTGGTGTTAATAATTATCTTCCTCCCAATCATGGTTTTGAATCCATGTGCCAAAACTACGGAGATTAGAATCCTTAAATGATCCCACACTGGACTTCTTGATTTTATTACCAGGGATTGAACTACATGGCTTAAGGGTATACGATGTATTGTTGGTCGTGCGGCAGCAAAAAAATAGTTCACAGCATCTTGCGAATGGTAGTGAGCTTTAGTAGAAATTGTATTGCACAATTCATAGCGAGCTTGTAGAAGAAGTCACATATCACAGATATGCTTTTGTAGGTCCTGTGGTTCTTGAGTTATGTTGTAAAGAGGGCTGAAACAACAACACTTTTGTAAAACGTACATAACCCTATTAAAATAACAATAGTTTAAGCAAGTTTTCAAAGTATATGATTTGTAGAATGAACATTTGCAAAACACCAAAGTGTTATTTTTCAATAATATATTGATTCAGATAATGAATATAGATTTTTTGGCTGCTTTGACCAACAATATTTCGTATACCCTTAAGAATAATGCAATTGTGATCACTCCTTCCAACTGCTGGTAAGCAAATTGGTTCTTTGAGATACTGACTAAAATTGGTAAGAACAAGATCTAATATAGCGTCCTTCCTAGTTGGAAATTTAATGAGTTGTTTCAATTGATTGCCAAACAATAATCTGTCAATACGTGATTCATTAAAGTCTCCAGCAATTATAAATACAATGTAAGCCCTCTGCTCAATATTACAAGCCAGTCTGTTGCTATATATCTAATATTAACAAATAGGCTTTAAGCAAGGAACTGGTAAACATAAGAAAATATAATTTGCCATGTTACGGATGAGATCATCTAACGCATACTATCCACATGCATTTTATTAAAACGAATTAGGCCTAAGAACAAAAGGTCGAATGGGTTTTCATGCACTTTCATACTTTGGTAGTAGTCTGCATAATTTATTGGAAATATTGTTTTGGTCTCTATAGCTTAACGTGTATAAACATTCGAATATTGCGTTATAGATTTTTTTAGAAGAAGGCCATTTTAGCATGTTTATCTTTATAAACAAACCCAAATAATCTATGCCATTAAGCTCATGTTTACCGATAGCATGCACCAAATACGCCACAACTAATTGGCGAAATACAAGTTTATCAGCTTAATAATGATCACACCTGCAACGCAAATATTACACCCGCTTAACCCTTAATCATACTTTCAGCATTATAAAATGTATATCAATTTAGGTAACTACCAAGTCTTACAATGTCACAAAGTTTGTGATTATTTATATACTAGTAATTGAATCTTAAAGGTTTATTTAACAAATTCTGGTTTTAAAATTTGAGTTACTCCAAAAAACCTCGATTCCACTAGCCATAGCTGTGGTCTAAGTCAACAAACACAGCCGTGGTGTGCCCTCTTAATTATGAGTATTGGAAATGTGGGTATTGTCACCAAAATTAGCCTTATAGTCGTATCTCAGATTATAGTAAAAATAAATATCAAAACGGCGGCCATTTTAGAAATAAAGATTGTCTCCCTCTGCCATAACTCAGACTTGTCTACTAACACTTTGCTTGCTCTTTGGGTTCTATATAAGGTATCTTGATAGATGAGATCTTTTAATCATTCAAATCCCACGGCTGACCACAGTCTCCCTGACTAATGTATGACAACTGAGAGCTTTTCAAACGCAGTTTCCACAACTGTGTAGACATATTTTGACAGAAATTCATAACCTCATTAATATACGCGATACATGCGATCCAATCATTTTTATTTATTTGGCAAAACGCAACCGCTGAACGCGGTCACTAATAAACAACAGTGGACCTCCGCACCGTCAGCGTAAATATTAGTAACCTCCGCACGCGCCGTGTTGTGCGTTGAACAAATTGCGAGAGCGCTGGCCGTCGTATTTTGATTTCGCGCTGCCATACTTGCACATGTTGTGATTCGAACTTCTGTTATTGGTCGTCCTGTTTTAGTCTGATCGATTTTTGGAAAGGTAAACCCGGGGGCAAAACGTAAAAATTGTTTATATTTGAGGAAAGTTGTGTGTTTACTGCGTTAATTTGTAAAGTGAAGAGATGAAAGTGACGGTAATGAATGATGTTAATAACTTCGCATCGGTAATATGTCGGCATTGTGAAAAAATCTAAACATTTTGCTTTGGACCTCGGAATATCCTCGGGACTACGCCCCTCGGGATATTCCTCGGTTCCAAAGGCAAAATGTTTAGATTTTTAACAATGCCCTCCAAATTACCGATGCTCAGTTTTTAACCTCTATTTAATAGCTAAAGAAGCCAGAACATGATCTTCCGGGTTATAGGACGGCCTTTCTGTCATTTATGTCTACTACCAATATTCCATTCAGGAAATATAGGAATTTCAAATTGTGTCTTTTAACTTGAAACTGACTGCAATCAATTCCTAATTCCTAATACTAGCAGTAAAACACACTCTTATGTAATCATTGCTAATAATGACAATTTTATGCATTGCTTTTCGAATTCGATAAACTACCATAGAATAATGTAAATCAAGAATTGATAGAATAATGTAAATCAAGAATTGGACCGTATCACTCCTTGACAACCATGACGCTATAGTTGAGGTGTCTTGAAAAAAGTAAAACGTGGTGTCTTTATACTTGTAATACCAATGAGCTGCACTTTGCTTACTCCATACTTAGAATAACAAAAAAGCTTTTAAGGTTAAGCAACTATCTTAAAATGTTGCGATTTGGTAATTCACAGCATCTTGAGAGTGTTAATGAGTTTGGCAAAATTTGAATTGTTTATTTCATAACAAGTTAAGTGTGTAGAAGGATAATTTTTGTAGGTCCTGTGGTTCTTGAGTTATGTTGTACACTCATCGTTGTATTATGCATTTCCATAGTTATTATGTATGTATTATTATTTATATCTTTATAATGTAATATTCTTATGTATTATTCTTGTATCATGTATTGAGTGAAAAGATAATAATAAATCTATCTATCTATCTTGTAAAGAGGGCTGAAACAACATCCCTTTTGTAAAACGTACATACGTCATTAACAACAATAAATCGAGCAAATTTTCACAGTATATGATTTGTATATGATTTGTAGAATGAACTTTTGCAAAGCATCAACGTGTATTTTTTCAATAACATATTAATTTAGATAATGCAATGATATTTTGGCTGCTTCGACCAATAATACCGCGTTTACCCTTAAAAATAGAAGTTTCGGGGTAAAATCACGTTTAATATGTCTGCACTCACGAGAATCAACAAAGCCTATGTTGCTCTCCGAAGTTGGAAATAAGTGTCATAATTATTTATTTCTGGTTTTACACACACACACGGAGAATAGGGGAACGTTCTCAGGTTGTCTTTTTTGTTGAATAGAAAGCAAGTGACATTTTTTGGGTTCTCTCGCTATTCTGAAGGTCCGTCATTCCGAAGGCTTCTATTCCGAAGGTTCGCTTTTTCGAAAGTGCAATTTTACCATTCGCTATTTCGAATGTTATTAAAGGTTCGCTATTCCCTTGCCCCCCCCTCCCGGATACGTCACTGTACACTGCGGACGAGTAACCCACCTCCCCTATTTATTAGCTTCGTAAAACGACCTAAAATTCAACATAGTAGGCCTACAATCAAAATGATGCTTTGATATTCATTGCTATGATTTCAGAAATGTCCCCTGGAATAATAAAAGTTTACCAAAATATAAACGGATATTCTACGGATTAAGATTTCGGAATGGAGAACCTTTTTTCATATTCGGAATAGAGAACCTTATCAAATATTCGGAATAGAGAACACGGTTACTTATTTCGTAATAAAGAACCATTTTTCGTTTTCGGAGTAGAGAACCCATTTTTGCATATTCGGAATAGAGAACCGTTTTTCATATTCGGAATAGAAAACCTTTTCTGTTTTCGGAATAGTGAACCTTCGGAATAACGAACATTCAGAATAGCGACCTTCGGAGTAGCGCCCACATTTTCTACCTAAACACCAATATGAAGTTAAATGTGGGTCAAAATAGTGGGCTAAATCTACCCTATTGGTACCACGTGGTATCAGGTGCTTATTTTATTTTAATTACTAAATTGAGGGCAACTGATTTTTTAGGTGTGCTTATTGATTTAGGGTTCTTCTTTCGTATGACGAGGGGCAAATAATTTACTATATACAAATATTTTTAATATAAGTCAAGTGGCACAAAATGGATTTCTTCTATCCCATAAAAAATTATTTAAGGGTGGACGAGGTATTGTTGGTCGAAGCAACCTAAAAATCAATTTTCTTTATCTATTATCAATATATTATTGAAAATTAACGCCTTGATGTTTTGAAAAAGTTCATTCTACAAATCATATACTTTGCAAACTTGCTTAATTTATTGTTGTTAATGAGTTATGTACGTTTTACAAAAGTGTTGTTGTTTCAGCCCTCTTTGCAACGTAACTCAAGAACCGCAGCACCTATAAAAGTGTATCTGTGATATTTTGATTCTTCTACACGCTCGCTATGAATTGAGCAATGCTGTTATTGCCAAAGCTCAGTACCATTCGTAAGATGCTGTGAACTACCAAATCACAACAGTTTAAAATAATTAATAACCTTAATACAAACGTGTCACATTACAACAGGTTTGTGTGTGTGGGGGAGGCTGTGGGAATGATATTTGTTATGATAGTCGTAGAAATATCTTCCACTTACCTTGTTCTGCTTGACACAGGTACAAAGAAAGAATTATGCCGATTCCTTGAACTATCACTCTCATAATGGTCCGCACCCACTTGCTAGTAATTGGTTTATCCATACCTTAATGTAGTAATTCATATCACCTTGTTAATGTTTCTAATGTTTTCTTTAACGTGAGAATCTGCAAATCGGGTCTTGTCAAGTGTCAGAGTAACCAGAAGAAATATATATCCACTGACACCAGCTCTGCTCGATTTGTTGTGATCGTGGTGTTTGTTTGTTTGTTGGCATGGTGATGTTGCATTGGGCTATTCCAGTTAAAACCCATACACCCCATATGGAAGACATGACCTTAATCTTCCACACAGGGAATGTGAATATCAAATGAAGCCACCCAATGAGGTAGTCACATTTACAAATTAAGATTAAGGTCATGTCTTCCAGAGGGAGTGTATGATTTTCAACTGGAATAGCACATTTCATATATGTTTAGACCAACCTAAATGATATCCTCTCTTATATTTCCCATATGCTTGATTTATGAACAACAAACGATTTAACGTGTTTCAATATTAAAAAGTGCGTTTTTTTTTTCAGAACATAAGAAAACTAGATATGATGCCATTGTAAGAGCACGAAGTCCAGCCGTGACCTTGAAATGACCTCTGATGACCTTGAAATGACTTTAGACAAAATCGTCTTTTCGTGCAAAATGTAAATACTAAGTTTAATAACAATATATGTGATAAAATGACCTTGGATAAGATTGTGATCTTGAAATGGCCTTCATCATGTTTTGATCATATTAACATCACTTAGACTCCGTTTCATTTAAATTGGACAATTGTTGGACCTTTACCGCTTTTGACCATTGGTTGACCTTAGATTTTCTAGAAATGCCCTTAATCGTATTTTGAATCATATCAGGATCACATATAGACTAATTCCAATCAGCCGTCTACACTTCGCATGTACTGTGTATGCTTCGTAGTGACGACTGATTATCTTACAGCCCATATCATGACGGACTTCTGAAAAATAATCAATGCGACTTTGGTTGTGCGCCGTAGCGCGACTGACTAGCGGCGCCCGTGTACCGCGTCGCTGTATCGCGCCGCTGTGTCAAGATCGCGCTCGGAACTTCTAAAAACAACAAACTCGGTCAAAAGGTCAATTTGGACACAACTGCGCATGCTCTATTTGACATGACACATTTGGGGTCCAACTAATACTGTGCAACAATGTATGGGTGATTCTGGTAAGCTGTGGAAAACGTTGAAAAATATTCTTCCATCTAAACCATCCACAAACCCTTCGTCTATTGTTGTTAATGATAATGTTTTAACAAGTGATAATGACATTTCAAATGGTTCAAATGTAGCAAAGAAATTGATTGAGTGTGTTGATGAGAGTAATGATTGTATTCCTAATGTTATCACCCATGGTATCGATGTGAAGCCGCAATTGCATTTACCTTGTATTTCGCATGATTTTGTAAATAATGAAATTCTTAACATGAGTCCAGCGAAAGCTACTGGGCTTGATGATATAAGTTGTAAGCTCCTCAAAATTGCTAAACCTGTCATTTTTGATAGTTTAACATATATGAATATGTATTTGTATACAGGTGTTTTTCCAAACGTATGGAAAGTAGCTTGAGTTGTTCCCCTTCACAAAGGTGGCGATTTAAACAGCACTAATAATTATAGGCTAATTTCCATTCTTTCCTGTGTAAGTAAGATCATCGAAAAAGCTGTTCATAAACATGTTTATACATTTCTCAGTAACCACAATTTGATTAACCAACATCAATCAGGTTTTCGTCCATTCCATTCAGAGACGGCGCTAACTGAAATGACAGATTACTGGTTGAGCAATATGAATTCAGGTAAAATGACTGCGTAAGGCGTTTGATACAGTCAATCATGATATGTTGTTGAATAAATTAAGTGAAATGGGCGCAACTGACCACACAGTTAAATGGTTTCGTTCTTATTTACATGATAGAACACAACGAGTGTCTTTTAAGGAGCTTTATCAAATGAACTTCCTGTAAATTCAGGTGTTCCTCAAGGTAGCATACTTGGGCCACTATTATTCATCATTTTTATTAATAGCATGTGTAAAGTAATTGAGCATGGTTATATTTCAATGTATGCTGATGATACCACATTGTCTGTTAGTGGGGATGATGCTCGTGATATTGCAAGTAAATTAAGGTGTGATCTTGAAAAGCTTATGATTTGGATACGTACGAATAAGATGTTCCTTAACTCTGATAAGACAAAAATCATGCTAGTTGGCACTAGTGCAAGACTTAATAATGTGCATGAAAATGATTTTTCTGTTAGAATTGATGGTAATGATCTTGAATGTGTTGATAATTTTAAATGCTTGGGTGTTGTAATTGATAATCAATTAAAATGGCATAAGCAAGTTAATAATGTTGTTCGAAATGTGTTTTGTAAACTTGCTTTGTTACGTCGTGTTAAACCATATCTTAATGTTGATAATTTAAATGTTCTTTATAAAAGTATGGTTCAACCTCACTTTGATTATTGTAGCTTAGCATGGTATGGTCGTTTTAAAGAAGATTGTCATAGACTTGATGTAATACAAAAGCGATGTGCGCGAGTGATTTTAGGTGTTAATTACTACACTCCATCTAATTATATGTTTCAAGAGCTAAGGTGGTCACGGCTATCAGATCGTAATGATTATTTCAAAGCTCTAATGATTTATAAATGTCTTAATGGTCTTGCTCCACAGTATTTACATAATATGTTCAATTATGTGCGTGACAATCACGATCGTGTTACTAGGCAGGCTGCAGCTGATTTGCTAGCTCTTCCACCCATTGTTCATGGTACTGACATTGAGTCTTTTAAATTTTCGTTTAGCTATAGTAGCGTTAAGGGATCTAAAATGAGCGTTTATTGCGTTTCGACAGTATTTTTTGTGGAACATGAGAGCACCTCAGACCTATCGAATTGCATTCTGAATACGAAGCATGTCTTTCTGATATCAAATAATTTTCATTTTTGAAAATCACAATATAATACAAATTTTATGACAAATTATAAAAATTTGATATTTTTCAAATTTTTATATATTCTTAAAGTGTGTATAGGGAGGAAAAGCCGACGGTCAATTGAAAATTTTGACCTTTCATATTGAAGATATGGATTTTTTCCCCAAAAGACCTAATTTTTTTTTGGTGTTTTGGGAAAAAAATCCATATCTTCAATACGAAAGGTCAAAATTTTCAATTGATCGTCGGCTTTTCATCCCACCTACATACACTTTAAGTATAAATCATCAGATTTCTAAAGTTTACTTCAAGTACTGTTAAATATCAAAAATATCAATTTTAATGATTTGCCATAAAATGTGTATTAAATTGCGAATTTCAAAAATCAAAATTATTTGATATCAGAATGACATTCTTCGTATTCAGAATGCAATTCGATATGTCTGATGTGCTCTGATGTCCCAAAATAAATACTGTCCAAACGTTCATACCCCAGCCCTTAAGTTGTGGAATAATATTGACCCGCCTACTAGAAATGCTGTTAATGTTCAGTCGTTTAAGACAATGTATAAAAGTAGCCTTCTGAAGTAGATTGCATATTCGCAGGATTTGATGTTTTAAAAGTTGTATATACCTATGATTATATGAAATTACGTGCCATAATTGTTTGTATATCTAAATGTGTTTTTATGTATAATTACTATATTTTATATGAGTGTCTTTTAATATTGTTGTAACTTAATTGTATATTGCAGGGCCCCGGTTAGAACAGCTTTAAGCTGATTCGGGCATACCCTGGGTAAAGATAATAAATAATAAAAAATAATAATAACATCACGCAGGAGTAATTTTGGCTAAAATGCAAGCTTTACCAAAAATGCTGCATCTTGTACAGATTATATGGTTACAGTAATGGTACTTGGTCGTCTAGCATCGAATATCTTCGGGGTCTATGGGGGAAAACACATATTTGGGCTTAGACGTAATTAGGGGGTTAGAGGTGGAGAATTCAACTAATTGGTGTCAAGCAAATGTCACGGTCACGGTCGTAGTGGATACCGGCTGCGCCGGCATCCACTACTCAAAATATTGGACCTGCCTGTCGTCTATCACACGGTAGAGGATAGGCAAAATAAAAATATTTATTCTCTAATTAGTGAACATCTTACATTGCAAACTGTTTCAACACTCATACAATCATAAACATTAATAAATTCATTTCTTGCGAATAAATGCAATGAGGTCTTTAGTTATGTGACAAGTGATACAATTTTGGCGGAAAATGTTTACTGATTTACATCCGGCCCTATGTTTTAGCGTTTGCGACCCTGTGCCCCATATTATCTGACATATGGGTCTCATATATACATACAAAACATAATACTGAAGACCTATCCGTGTACGTGTATCAAATCTGAGCTCTGTATCTACTTTATTTATTGAGAAACGTTCGGTCCTTTGTTTTAACATTTGGGCCTCTGTGGCCTTAGCCTTAAACATCTGGGCAAAAAAAATAGTCAAAAGGTAAATTTACAACTTAAGGCCCATATGCAAAGTATCAATTTTCATATTAAAAATACAAAACATCTTGAATTTTTTTATTTCAACCATGAATGATCCTAGCATTTAGGTCTAGGTCCTGGGACACTCCAAAGCCGAAAAAATAAATAATAAATTTTTTTAATTTCTGAAATTTTTCGAAAATTTGGGGGTGGGACTTTACTCGAAGGTGGGACTATACTCGCGTCAATACGGTATATGGCATATGGGGCTCACGTATACTTGTACATAATATACTAGTAGAGTACTCATGGGGCTATCAGTGTAGCACCTCAGGGCCCTGAGGCTGCTTCATTTGATGAGGAACGGCATGCTTTGTATGTTCACATTTGGACTCCTGGTTCCCGTAACCTTTGATCACTGGGGCCAAGATGAGCAAAATACATATCTACGGGATAAGACCCATAAGTGTACCACATATGGACCCTGGGCCTTTTGTAGTTTTAGCGCTGGCCTTATCACTTTCATGTGTTTAAAATCGAGAAGGATGAGGAGAAACCACATGATAACAATATACCGTGCATGCTCTGTACATACCCACACTACAATGTAATCATATATTTAGTTTACACGGAAAACAAAAAGGTTTCAGAAAAAAACATTTCAAGCTACATACCACGTACATCACGCTACAATAGAGCGGTTGGTATATCTAAACGACAAAAATATTAATATCATTTCATTACTGTAATTAAAGTTTCACATGGTAACCATCCAAGCAACAAAACCTCTTGGTGATGAATAGAAACTATTGACAACGCTTTAATATAATAAAGGAGATGTAATATTATCTACTCCTTTGGCTGCAATGATCAGGTTATTAAATTGTTTCCGGTACATCACCAAAAGGTTTAAAAAGTTGCATTTTTGAAAACGGGGGTCATGTCACCACTGTTTATGTAGCGGAATCAGTAACATATTGGTTAACAGAAAAATACTTTACTTGGTTTCTTTATTAGTTCGGGCTCAAACGCTTTACCCAATTAATCAAACTGTCCAGAAAACACGTTAGGTCACTTTTTTTGGCGTAAATGTTATATGCGGAGGAATCAGTAACATCTTTGCTAACAATAAAACTTTACTTTATGGGCCACTTTTTCCTATGTTCGCGAATATCAACTTTGGACTGTAAAACTATGAAATCTTATGCTTAGAGCCGAATATCTCAGACAAAAAACAAGATTTTACTTTTTTATTTATATAATTAACAAAGTTAAAATAATATGATATTTTCTATAAGTTTATACATTTCCATTTCAATTCTCGCTATTCACAATAAGGGCGCCGCTAGCGGTTTGCGATGTAATCGTGATGTATCATGGGAAAAGGTCGACATCCAAGTCCGCGCAATACGAATATTACCATGCTATTACATAGGAACACGTGACAATACTTTTTAGTTTGTCAATATAACGGTATTACACGCAAATCGATAGAGAAAAAATGACTTGTGCACATTTCAAATCACATTATTTAGTATTATTGCATATCGATTCGCGTGTAACACCTTTATTTTGACAAACTAACAAATATTGTCACGTGTTCCTATGTAATAGCATGGTAATATTCGTATTGCGCAGACTTGGATGTTGACCTTTGGCAAATAGGACCAAATAAAGTATGCCTTTTCTGAATACTTACTGCTAAAGAATCACAATCGGATGGATTATAACAAGTTTGAGTAATTTTGAGCTTGACCCTATGTGCACAGTTCAATGACTTTTTCCGAATATGCGAGAGTGAGCTAATGTAATGATAAATTAGCTTAAAATGATCATCTCTGCATGTACTATAACGCTGCAAAAAATAGCCTCTTTAAGACAAAATCTAACAGTTTGAGGAAATTCAGTGCACTAGTAGTCGATACAAACCAGGCAGTAAACAACATGTTGGGAACATACTGAATGTTATAGTTTCTGTAAAATGATTGCATATTGGTTCAACTAGACATGTGGGAGTCGATAGGAATTATATCAGGCATTGAAGAAGTCAAACACGTCAAACACAAAATTCAAGCAAGCGATAGTTTATTTCATTATGGTAATATGTATACACCCTGTACAGCATGTAATTATATTAATGATAATTTCATTACTCGTATAGTATATTAATTAGTTAATTTACGTTATAGTACTTATTAAAAGAACTGATTTTTAAGCCTGTATTTTAAGTGTTCCCAATTTGTTTTACTTAGCGAAGTAAATTGTAAAATTAAATCTAGGAATGCCCTGTTTATGTGCATAAAAGACCGTTCAGTATTTGAGCCAGGGTGGGAATGAGAGTTTTGAGAGGGGGATCCAAACAATGTTAGAGGCCTTGCGGGAGTGGGGTCATCTAATTTTTTGTTCATATGATCCATGAGGCTGAATGTTAAATTTTGAATGGAGAAAATGTGGAAGTGAATGGGGGAATCCGACTAAACGCAACATTTTATGTCATTTTTTTCTTCAAAACTCACAACCCCACTGGCGTAAATATTGGACGGTCTCTAACTATGAAAAACATTGACGATATTACTACTTTTACTCGTTTCAGCAACAGTAACCGCTTATGTCCAATATATTCGTGGGTATAATATGTTAAACGGAGGGGCACGCGTGGATACACGATTGTTTGATGGCATGTAGAACTGTATTCATGTTGAGCAAAGTTGAACACTGATGGCGCTAATTATCTTAAATCTCAAGGGGTAGATTCTTGTATGATGGCATTAAAACATCATAAAAATGAGTAACATTTGCAAGGAAACTTATATAATAAAATGAAAGGATTAACTCATATTATTGGGCTAAATTAAATTTAAAATATACGTAAATAGCGCCTCAATAGCGCCCTCACTTTATAGAATAAATGAAAAATTGGATAAATATATTAAAATCTAAGTTAAAAATAGTTAAAACTATAATGTTTATTAGCATCATAGGTGTTGGTATTGTAAATTTGAAAGTTACGTAAATCGTGCATATCAGTTGTTAATCCCCAGCCCTACAAGGAAATTAATTAATGAGGCACAGTAGCTGAAACAAATACTAGTAGTAACAAACGCAGCAGCAAGAATATAATAACATCGCAGCGACAACAAAAAACAACAGCATTAATAAATAAGCAGCAACAGCTGCCTTAGGCAATATAAACTAATTAGTTCGATCTTTCGATCGGCCATTGATGCTTGGTCGATCTTAATTATTTATGAAATCAATTAATTTACTATTGTTAATAGTAATAACATAGTCAGTTTTGCCTGTAGCAATATTGACCAATATAAATTTAGCATTAATTTTGATTAATTCGTTCATCATTTACAAGCATCGAAGCAGTATCGACAGTCGATCCAAAGATCGATCAAGTTTGTTTCTGGTGCCTTACTGCTATCTCTACTGATTTGGCTGTCATCACCACAACCTCGCTACTACTACCACCTCCACCATCAACAACATCAGCGACACCACCTCCCCCCCCCCTTGGGGGCACATCAAAAATGTTTGGTGGGTATGTTCCCCCAGAATTTGGAGGTGGTGGGTCTTTGGTAGCTGACGGCATACTGGTAAAAGGGGGTCTTTCGGAGCTGCGAACCGGGCTGCGAACAAGTAAAATGGGGACTTTTGGACCTGCAGTCAAAATCAGTGGTCTTTCTTGGCTTGTGGGTTGAAAATAACCTTGAAAAATACCCACAGAAATATGAGGAATGAGCAATTTTGGGGTCTTTTAGAGTTGAAAATATCAAAATCAATGGTCTTTCGGAGCTCCATTTTGGTCAAATATAGGGGGTCTTTAGGAGCTGCGAAATCCAAAAAGGGGGTCTTTCCGGGGGAGCATAACCGTATGGTCATTTGTGTTGAGTGCCCCCCGGTTTATCACCAGCAGCTACCCTACTGGTATCCCTACTGCTTTGGCTGTAATCACTGCAACCTCAATACTACTACTACTACTACTACCACCACCACCACTACCAACAACAACAGCGACACCAACAACAGCAATAACAACAACACCGAAATATCATCAATGGCTGCACTACCTGCTATCTCTACTGATTTGGGTGTCATCCGTACCACTTTACTACTGCTACAACCTCCACCAATATAAACAACATCGGCAACATCAACACCAACAATAACAACAACAACACCAAAATAATCATCAGTACCTGACTGATATCGCTACTGCCTTAGCTGCCATCACGGCCAAACAACAATACGAACAACAACGCCGTAATAATTATCTGCCACATAACTAATATTAACAACATCAACAACAACAACAACAACAACAACAGCAGCAGCACCAACTTTGGATTTATTTACCTATTTAATCATTTACTTATTATTATTATATATTGCATGGAACGATTGGTTTGGGATTTTATATTCATACATTGGAACCAATGTTTTAGCCATCCTTAAACCTGCAATGATAAAGATTTAATTGGTTCCATTTTTTTACCCCTGTGGTTCCCACGAGGGGTCGAAGGTCGTAATGGGGCCAAATATTTTATGTTTAGTGTTAAAACACTAGACAAAGCTGTGGTCTAAGACCACAAACACAATCGTGACTGTCTTGACTATTTTATTCCCAGCAATGAGAGGAACAAGTGACGTATATTACAACATGATCGATAATATTGGCCCTATTATGACCTTAGACCTATCGTGGAAAGCATGGGGGGGGGGGGTATAGACGAAAATTAAACCAATTCTAGTTTTATCGTTTGAGGCGTAAGGATGCTAAAAACATTGGTTCCACTAATGTAGGAAAACTAGATGCTAACTTAAAAATCACCCCTTAGCGCCATGCACTAATATAAAAAATACATGTTATATTCATTTATGTTTATATTTGGATACGAGTTATTTTCCCCTGCAACATTGATATAGCTCTACCATATGCATCTAAACATTTAATGCGACATCGATGATTCAAATATAGCAAGGCGCCGCCAGTTTTGAGGTGTCTTTGATATGATAAACACGCCTGAATTTAAACAAAAATCACCCATAGTTCATGATTCTTGGACTTTTTGTTCAAATTCATGTATTTTGCTGCCTTTATTGTATGCTACCAATTAGTCCAAAAAAGTTCGACAATATAATGTTATAATATGACATTAAGGGGGTACTACACCCCTGGCCAATTTTGTGCCTAATTTTACATTTTTCTCCAAAATTATAGCGCATTGGTGACAGGTAAGATATGTATATTATATGGGCAAAGACTACAACTAAATAGTTTTGATATTTAAACAATTGTAAAGATTTGACCTACCTACGACAATCAACTTTTCAATCATGCGTTGTCAGCAAAAAGCTTGAAGTCAACATTCAAACAGAAAAATGCTTAGATTAGTTATCGAAATGGCCTCTAAGCGATCGACTTGTTAAAACAAATTGAATAAAGAATAATTTGCAATACCTATGACGGTTCGTTACGTAATACCATCCTATTCATTATGTTTTGCTGTGTTTCCTAGGGAACAAAATGTCCTATATAGATAGACAATGTATATGTTTTAGAATGCTCTAACAGTACGACAAATTTGAAACCGTTTTCATCAAAAAAAAAAAAAAAAACCAGTTTCACCCGAACCTTTTCACTAATAAAATATTACTACCAACTCGAAAGTCGCAGATAGGTTAACTTCTCTATTTTCTTATCCTTGTGACCGGCGGTATTTTGTAGTTACTTTAAACAAACTGTCAGCAATTTTGAATTTTTGCATCCTCTTTATCTACACTTCATGCTTTAATAGTGAGATATTATAGGAATATCTACTAGACTACTTTAACAATTCACAATAAGTACACACAATTTTATATTACTTACATTACATAAACTTTTTTTTTACATTTTAGTCTTTAGTCCTTTCTTTCTTCGTTCTTCGTCCTTTCTTTCTTTTACCGCTGTATACACTTTCTTCCTCTCTCCCCTTTTCTTATTTTTCCTTTCTATCTTGCTTTCTTTTATTAATCTATTTTGTTCTCCATTTTCTTACAAAAATAACTTCCACCAGAATAAAGCAATGCCATTAAAAGTCAACAACAAAGGTCAAATCAATAAAGACATATGTTTTCATTATTTTCCTCCTCTTCTTTCTCCTGCTGCTCCTCTTCCTCATTTCCTGCTACTAATCAAGCTACAACCACAAATGCAACATTAATTCATCAATGACAAAAACACCAAATAACGCTACCCAATCTAATGCATCTTATTTTTTCTTCTTCCTTCTTCGACTCCTACAACAATAACTTTTTTACCTACTCCCCCTGCTACTACTGAACCGACATATAACTACCACGATCTTGTAATGAGGAGGTCTTCATTTTGTCAAATAAACTCTAAATAGCTAACTAGCTATGACCACAACAGCAACAATCAACAGCCCATCAATGACAAACGCATTACATATATCCACATGTCCATCTTCATCTCTTTCTATTCTCCTCATCTGCTACAACTACTGAATGCTATTCCTATTATCTCCGCTACATGATCCCAGCAAACACAAAAACGTTTTAAAAACGTTTTAAATAAGTTATATTTTGGCTTTTGGTTTAGGTAAAAACATTTTAATAACATTAAAATGTCGGGTTATATAAAGGTCATGATAACGTTTTAAAACGTTTTGTATGAAAACACACTACAACAATATTTTTAAATGTTTTCAAAAATGTTATTGTAAACTATTTTTGCAAACATTTTTGCCAAATATTGTGTCAATACTTAAATAACATTATGTTAAAATATTTGAACCCAGCAAACACAGAAATGTTCTTAAAATGTTTTTTTCAAAACATTTTAATAACATTTAAATGTCGGGTTATATAACAGTCATGAAAACGTTTTTAAAACGTTATTGAAAATATTTTGGGCAAACATTTTTCGCAAAATATTTTTTCAACCACAAAATAACATTCTGTTTAGAATGTTTTGTATCAAGTTTTCAAGAATGTTTTTGGAATGTTATTAAAACGTTTTTATACCCTTTATATAACCCGACATTTAAACGTTTTCTGTAAAGCATTTTTGTTTGCTGAGCAGTACATTATCAAAAAATGTTTTTTAAGGTTATGAAAACGTTTTATGCTCTTAATATACCCTTTATATAACCCGACATTTAAACGTTTTCTGACAACCTTTTATAACCTTTTGCGAATGATGTCGAAAACGTTTTGTGTTTGCTGGGATACCACTGCCATTACTAGTTTTTATACTAATACACCACTCTCATGCCTTATTTATATTTTTTACATTTTTGTAGAAAATAACAACAACAACCACATCAATTAAAGAGTCAATAATCACTACCAGCACCACCACCACCAACACAATATCAACAATATCAAACACACTAACCACCACTGTTTCACCACTGTTTTTTTCCTCCACTTCCTCATCTCACTGCTACATCTACTCATTACTATACAATACAAAACGCTGTCAACACCACCACAAAATCAACAAATAACCAATGACAAGCACACTAACCTCTACTACTATTTTCCCTCATTAATTCCTCGATTTCTTCATGTTCCTCCTACCACTGCTTCACCTCCTACGCTTCCTACTACTAATCTATCGACAACTAGCTGCCACCACCACAACGACAATTTATCAACAACAAAGACATCAAATTAATACAGTCTACCTAATCAATGTATCCCTCTTGTCCTCATTCTCCTATTATCCTTGCTACTTCTATATCGACAATTATGCTACCACCACAACAACTTCAAATTTATCATTGACAAATATACCCAGTACAACTATTTGATCTACTTCTCCTTCTTGTACTTATTCTCCTCTTTCTCCTCCTCCTCTTCCATCTAATACAGATACTTTAACTCCTACTACCTCATCGTCCTACTTGTCTTCTCCCCCTGCTATTATAAAACAGACAACTATAGCTACCACCAACAACAACTCAGTATACGGATAATTTACCCAGCAAACAAAACGTTTTCGACACCATTCGCAAAAGGTTAGGAAAGGTTATCAGAAAACGTTTAAATGTCGGGGTATATAAAGGGCAAATAAACGGTATAAAAGTTTTCATTGCATTTAAAACTTTTACTGATAACCTACTGCAAATATTTCAACATAATGTTTATTATATGTTGATAGAATATTTGGCAAAAATGTTTGCAATAAATAGTTTACAATAACATTTTGAAAGCATTTTCAAAATATTGTTGCTGTGTGTTTCCATACAAAACGTTTTAAAACGTTTCCATGACCTTTATAATACCCGACATTTAATGTTATTAAAACGTTTTTATCTAAATTAAAACACAATATTTAACATGTTTAAAAAGTTTTAAAAACATTTTTATGTTTGCTGGGTATCTACTTGTCCTTCTTTTCCTCATATTATCTTCTTCCTCGTACTCATCAATCTACTACAGATACTTCACCTACTACTCCTACTACACCCCCCCCGTCCCTCGTCCACCTTTTGATACTACTATACTAACAACTAGCTACCACCACAACTGACAGCAACAACAATCCGTCGATGGCAAACAGATCAACTACATAAGCAAAACAATTGATGTACCAGTTATGTTCACCGGCAATACATCGGCTCTGTCTTAAATTGTTTGATAATTAAAGAAATGGTGATCTAAAACCTAAGGAAAAACAAAATCAAAACTTGCATATTGAAAGCGCGACACTGGTTTTAACGTGCTAATCAATGGAAGCATGGCGCTTGTTTTCTTATTCGAGAACGCTTTGTATACAGATCAATAAGGCATACAATGCACCAAACTGCAACTTTTTAATTTCAATCTTCCTTGGTTTTTTGGACCGTAATGTCTTTATTTATTGAACGATTTCAACGAATGGGTCTTAAATTCGAGCTAAAAGATTTAGCTATTGCTGTTGGTTCCATTTGTGACATACCTTTCTTTAGGATATACACAGGGTAAACATAACTGATACCGTAATTTTTTGCTTTTGTTTACTGTACTTCTTCTGGATCTACTTCTTTTGTTTTTCTACATTTTGCTACCCCTACCACCTCCGCTAAATAATACTACTTCTACTACTAATTTTATAGTAATAAACCACTCTCAATGCTTCACAAAATCACCCATCCATGAATAAAAATTTAATTTCATCTACTCTTCTTCGTTTCATCCTCTTCTCCTCGCTCCTCCAATCTGATTCAGCTATTAGAAGCCAGTGACTCCAGTGGTGCTGGAATTGTCGATCCGACCACGAGAAGTTTTCTTTTTAAGAAATTGTTTTACCTGCAACAAACAATATAGAAAGTAACGGAAAACAAGCTATAAATCAATAATAACGAGATGCAAAATATCAATAATATTTTCGACCTATACTTGATATTTTATAACAACCCATATACATTAAGTTCCAAGCAAAGTGTCCGACGCGTGCCATAATGTCCAACACTTTTATTTAATTCGCCTGCCGACGTAGCAACCTTGAGCTATTTGGCACTAAATCAAAACAAGTTCAGTTTTGTCATTATGTTTCACTACCTGAAGAGAACTGATCAAAAATTGAATTGCCTCCTGAGGTTGGTATCTGTCAATGAGTTGTCCACGTCACCAGGCTGTCATTATAGCTAGAGGCAGTATATGGCACGCATGGGTCAATAAGTTACATAAAAATGAATAGTTCCCAGGATGTGAGGCAATTTGCGGTTAAATGTTGATCCCTCCCTCAATACAAGCGTTATTACCATCGATTTGGTTGAAAAAGGAGGTAACATCGTCGTCTGTATTTCATAGTGGCGTATAGTGGGGCGCCGCGAATAAATAACTTTTCGAGAAAATCGGGTTTGAAGAAATGCCAATTTAAAATCGAGTTGTGTAAATCAGACATTCATTATATTTTGTAAATGAAGTGAAATTTCTGTAGTAAACTAAATAGATTTTATTGTTATATATTTTTCAAAAGAAATAAATACATACTATTGCTGGCAAACTGAAAATAAAAAGCACAAAACTATACGTCACTATGGAAAACAAATAAAACGCAATACCCTAACCTAACGTTTACCTTACGCCACCTCGGTCGGCGTGTAATCCCTGTGGCGTTACTTTTCGTCGTTTGTATTCCATAGTGGCGTATATAATAGGTCCGATACGTGTACGCCACTATGACATACAATGTTTTTAATTTTGCCGATATTTCTTAATTATAAAATGTATATACAAAGTGGAGTATGGTCGATACGCCACAAAAAAATAAAAAAAATGTCACTTTGTAACTATACGCCGCATTTAATTAATTACTAATTAATTAGCTAATTATGACTGATGAGACTTAGAACAAAATGTAGAGAACATCATTAAAAACATTTGTGCCAATTTAAAAAAAAAAAGACCAAAAATCACTATAGGCCTACGCCACTATGGAATGCAGCCGACGACATGTGATAAAATCTCTCCAGGTAACAAAACGCAATGTACATGTATATGTTTGTCAATAATGCTAAAGCAATATTGTAACATTTCCATAAGGATTTGATTTGTAACTCAACTGATATTTCTATCGTCATGATCGTGAGAATAAAATGACGGGACACGTTGTTTTATTAAAAATCTCATAATTTGTTACAGCACCTTAAACCGTGAAATTAGCATGTAAATATATGTACATTTCAATCGTTTACAAATCTGAATTTTGAAAGCACTGGGGGCGTTGTCCTGAACAAATGTAACAATATGGCTTTAATAAAGAAATAGGATTGTAACTTACATCGTCATCCAACAAGCACTGTGTGATAAAGACGAACACCCCCTGATAAGAAAAAATCGGACAGTATTGCTGCAATAATTATGGTACTGACAGCACAACAAACAAAAGTGTTTGGTAGACCATAATAACTTTTCTTGTTTTGGGTTATATCACTCAAAACTCGGAAAGATGTTTTTGTTTTTGCATTACATCCGTTAATTTGGCTAGCACAAAACCTAAAAAAAAGTTGTATTTGTGTCAAGAAAGTATGTCAAACTATATTTTGTCATATTCGAGAATTCCACAAGGGAACTGTACTAGCCCACCCCTCAAAGCGTAACTAAGAAATACATCAGCAAACTAAGGATTTAATAAGATAAGTAATTAGGTGGAATACCCATCTTGGTCATGGTAAAATGTATATGTTTCAAACTATTTTCAGATATTATTATCATTGTTGTATTTTGTCGTTTAAGACATGTAAAACAAAGTAATGACCTTTTAAATACAACTCAATAACATGAAATCGTAATTATATTTTAACCTACCTGTAGTCCATTTCCGATATTGAAGAGGTATGAAAACACCAAAGCAGATGCCGTGTCAAGCTGTAGCACTCCAAAGATCCATGTCAAACCCAACAGAGGTATCAATATGGTCATGGCCCTGATGCTAGCCCTGAGAGATAAAATATACAACTTGCAAAACAGTGAATATATATTTATAGATTAAGATATGGAATATTATATTATATTTTTTAACGTCATATAACTGATTAGAATATTTATGTGTCTCTCAATAATATTAACAGCCAACCACTTGGTGTCTCCTAATGTAGATTTTCAACTTCAAGGGCTCGCTACACATTTTTCCGGGACATTTTTATACAACGTGTTAATGTGTCTTGCTTTATTTGTCCTTTCTTCTCACAAAAAATGACATTGTTTGATTGTAATGCATACATAGAGAGTGTGTGTGATTTTGTGCAGACGTTTACTTATTTCTGTAACTGTGTGTGACCAAATAAATAAACGTTACTTACTTAATACGGTCCTTTTCTGATTTTTCCTGGTTTGTTTTCAGACTTAGGAACGTGTGAATGACGACAACTAAGAATATCAAGTTCACCTTTTAGACAAAAGGGTAATACAATGATGCTTAGTATATGACAATTTTACACACTACTTATAAAACCTGAACATATTTTCTACAGCGTTTTAAAACTAACTGACGAAAAGGTCATTGAGACATAGAGGTAATTAAGAGCAGTCATACTTTAATTACATTTTTATGTAAATGTAATATGTTTTTAAATATATTTTAATGTAATTTAAAAGCGCATTTCATGATCCACAGCCTCATCCCCCATTTTTCTCAAAAAAAGTTGAGATTTTTATGCCACTGAAAACCTCTGGCTACATAATGTTTATGTACGAAATATTTCTTGCAGATTAATTCGTTTAGCAAAAATATCGTGAAATTTGAATTACGTTCTGGTATACCAGAACGAAATTACAACACATTGTCTATGGAGCACATAATCATGCATAACTCACAAACGCAAAATCGGAATCAACTGACGTTTTGGGAATACGCTTTTTCGTGGATATCTACTAAAATATCGTGAAATTTGAATTACGTTCTGGTATACCAGAACGAAATTACAACACATTGTCTATGGAGCAATGTAATACGCATAATCATGCATAACTCACAAACGCAAAATCGGAATCAACTGAAATTTTGGGAATACGCTTTTTCGTGGATATCTACTATAAAATGTCATAAAAAGAGGATGCTAGGATCAGGAAATACTCCTTTAATGTACAGATATTAATTCATATAATTTGACCCTAAAATATATAAAATCTGAATCTGAATCTGAAATCAAAATGTCAGTTCAAGTCAAGTTATTTTGCCTGATGTTTAGTTCAAGTCACAGTACAAGTCACATATTATCTCTCAAGTCAGTTGCCTTATTTTACCCCATGTCACAAGTCATTTTGAGTGCGTGCTGTTTAGATCAATATAATAAATATATACACGGAGAGATAGAGAATGAGATAAAGAAAACAACCAATGATGCGATTGATGTAGAGATCAAGACAGAGTACAATGGTGTCAAAATATTACAAAACTCACCACTGTGATGAGTAATGCCGGGGCGACAAATGCATAAATCAGCCCATCTTTTATCGGCAGCCAGCATCTATAAAATAGAAAATGTAAACAATTAACAATACAATTATAATATGATAATACAGATATTGTGTGGGTGCCGTTTGTTTTTGTGTGCTTATGTGTGTTTTGGGGGATGGGATGGGGTGTTTATTTTTTTTTTTTTTTTTTGGTTTTGGTTGTGTTGTTGGTGGGTTGTGCTTTTATTGTTGGTGATGTTTTGCTGATGTTAGTGTGAGTGATTGTTTTGATGGTGTTGTTGTTGATAATTGTGGTGGCAACAACTTAGGCGCTGTTAATTGTGCAGTGTTAATGATGTTGTTTTGTTGTTAGCATCAGTTGTGTGGATGTTGGTGACGGAAGTGTTTTAGCTGGTTTGGTGTTTTTGGTGCTAATTCTTGTGTCAATCATCGTGAATTGTTCTACTCACCCTCCTTTTTCCGGATCTGCATATTTGGAAATCCCTAATCCCAGCGTTGTGAAGGCAATAACTGCTGGAATACCTGTTAAAAAAGTACAACGAATATTCATATTCAGTAGGTTTCTTGTTCAGTAGATATTTGAATGAAGTGCCTCCCCAAAAGGCCTGAAACATGTTTTTAGCAATTAACTTACCGTACGTGCTTTCATCATACATGTAATATCGTAAACTCAATATATTGTATTTGAATATTATCGAATGTTTAGTGTCTTAGGAACATTAGCTCAGTTTGTATTGCACTACTAATACATTAAAAGCGCAAAGGTCAGTCCATAATAATAGAATAGGAAACGGAATTGAAAACAATTACCCCATGCAACAGGAACACATATCCGTAGTTTCATTCCAAACCTAATGCTGGGGTTGACTTTTAAGAAGAGATGTGCACCCTCCATCAACATCCACATGAACACAACCAACCACAGATAATGAAGCATTACAGTCACGGCAATGCAGGAAGCCTAACAAGATACCAATATAGGAGTATTTCTTTTACAACATAAAACAACTCACTAGATTAAACATACATATATACCCAAAACAGTATTAGTGTGTCTTTTGAACAGGCGCGTAACTTGGTCGACGTACTAAGGGGGACCTTCCCGATTGTTTATTTGTTTAAATATCACTGAAGGGGTGACTGATAAAAAAACATGAAGTTTGATTGACGATATTTTCATCCTCCATAATGGCAAACCTTTGCTGCAGCGTCGAAAAGGGGAACACACCTCCAAACCGACATTATCATTGCTTAAAACAATAATTGTACGGCTGTCCAAGAACAGAAGGCACATTGCGTTTCTTTATCTATACGTAGAGAGTGTAAGTCACTCATTAGTTAATTAACTACTATTACCTTGGCTTTGGCGTTGCTGCCAGTCACAAATAAAAGCTGTGCGAGAAGTAAAGATATTGCTAAATTCGTATGTATGGCTACACGAGTAGTTTTGTACAATCTGTGGAGACACAAGAGCAGGTAACATAATAGTGTATTGCATACATGATGTTTATCATCGTAAATTACATTTCATTGACATGGACTTCTTATCAAACTTTCGATTCATACCATATAGTGAGTAATTTAATGGATGGTTGGGCATTCTTCAGTATTCGGATATCTCAATAAATTATAACCATAATGATAACAATATACGAATTACATGTTAGAACTTAGAAGGGTAAGCATCCAAAACGGAATACCTTCTTTCCTTAAATATGTCGTCAGGACTCCCGCATACCGACAAACCTGAGATAACTAGAAACAGTCCATTTGTATTAAAATGAATACAAAGAGTTGGCTTCCGTTATCGATTTGTCACGTAACGGACTTCGTGGGTTATACGAGTTAATTGGACGGTTAATAAGACAAGTAAGTATGTGCACATATAAATAGACTATAACCATAAAGATAGATATACAAGAACTACATACTTGCAAACAATGAACAACGCGATCGTTCCAACCAGGCACAGCATTGATGTGGTAATGGCGACGTAAGTCACATAAGTCAGCGCCTTTTTATGTGCATTTGGTATATCAACCTGGAATTATTGATCACACAAAATATGTAGCTATACACAAATATCAGTATAAAGTATCGAATGTATCAAAATATACTTTACATTATCCCTAGTAGCACACAACGTCATATAACGTAGCGACAACATCGTTACAATGTCTTTAACTTGTAACAATATCAATAACGTTGTAGTGTTTATACGAGAGTTATGTCGACTTACAATGCATTGAATTAAAAAAAACTAATAATGCAACAAGTCATTTATGGAAGTTATTCATCATATTCAAAAGTGCTGCTGCGGAAACGGATCATCTAGTATGTAAATAATATTATAGCAACATGAGGTGTGTATCACTCCACTTTTCAATTAAAACAGAGTAAGCAAAATAACTGTTGCGCTCCAAGATATTGGGATTAGGGTGTTAGACTACAGGTCGTAAGACTTAGAGATGTGATTAACGTTTATATAGATTAAATTTGAGGTGGAGTTTGGTTTATGACACGTTTTATAGGGTACAATATACGCTGCTTTCGTTGGATATTTTAGAAAGTTATGAAACTAATGTGAGTGACGCTTATGACTTAATACAATTAACGAAAACAATAACATCATTAAAAAATATGCCTTACCTCCACGACTTGCATCAACACTGCAAAACTAGTCATATGATTACAGCTGCATGTCACATGACTATCGCTTACACTACTGACATTACACCCTTCTGAAGACCATTTCCTATGAAAATTGTATGGAATAACCGTTATTGCTGTTGATCTAAAACTGTCCTAATAATTGGAAATACTCATTAAATTGAATATATGAATACAAAAGCCACCCAAGTCTATACGTTGGCCAAATTGAGTTAAGCATGGGAAAGTGTTGCTATACATAGGCCTGTCATATGTATGAAAGAACAACTCAAATACATCCTCTGTGTCTATTGAGCATATGAAAAATAGCATGTATGAAAGAAGCAACCCAAGTCCATGATTTGAGTCTTGTAACACATTGATTGAAATCCAGTATGTATAAAAGTCCACTTGTAACATCTGCATTGCTGGAGAGTGACTTTTGAAAAAAAATGGGTTTAATCAAGGAAAGTGTGTGGTTTATATTACATGGCAGAATGGTAATCAACATTATAGATAACTGTGTGCTTTATTTTGTATTATCTTACTAGTGGTAATCTCATTCCAACATTATTGTCTTTGTATATGATTCAAAAAACCACCCAAGTCCAAAATTTAAAATGAACCCCACGAAGTCCCTGAAATACTAATCGTCATACCTAATACATTTTAACCCACCCATTTGCACGTACAACTTACCATATTGACCAGGTAAATCTAACTGAAGGAATTAAAATGATACACAGGTTTTTTTTCTCAAAATCACTTCCCATGGACTTGGGTGGGTTTTGGATTCATGTATTCAATTGTATATGGATTGTGGTTCGATCAACAACTGCGTCCCCTCTTTTTTCACACTTTTATCATATTGACCATGTCTAAACTTATTGAATGCGACAACATTATACTTCAAAATTGTCCTTTAAGCATGCACCGGCGACTATTTGGACGAAAACAGACCATAGAGTCTCCTTCACTATTTCTGTAAGGACAAACGTTCTTACCTGGTTGATGTCAAGAACTGGCACGAAGGGATTACTGTCGTATTCTAATTATAAAGAATAGATCATAGTAATAACAAAAACAAAAGCAATATCATCATAAACAATAACAACACCACAACCAACTAAACTAAAACTACCACCACCCTAGGAACATCTACAACAACTACGACGACGATGGCGACAAAGACGTTAACAGTTACAATAATAATAATAGCACATGCCTAGTTTTATGCGTTATAGCGAATTAACTATGTACCTTTTTGTTCATTCATGCGGATTATGGATTATGCAGGTTTGAATGGTTAATAATTGAATGATAAGATGGGTGTTGTGATAATATAAAGAAGCATTTCATTTACGGGGTGTCTCCGGAAAATACGTAAACTGTCAACATCAATGGAATATTGTAAAAGTGTTGGTAGCTCTTAAACTCTTTTAACGCAGCTCAAAATTGTCAGTATGAGCTCTTAAACTCTTTTAACGCAGCTCAAAATTGTCAGTCTGATTTGACCGATCTCATTTTTTCTTTCAAAACTGTTACCAATAATTACAACCTACCGGTAGCAGACTAAACTTGATATCAAAAATCTTCTCCGTCCTGTAGCGTACTACCTGCTTGTCACTATTGAACATGGTCATGGAGAGAATCCGACTTCCAATTTCAAAATCGCCACCAATCTCACTGACACTTGCTGGGAGTTGGATATCCAATGTCAGCACAGACGTAACAAATGTATGTCCTGCCAGGGATGGATATAACACATAGATAAATATGTTAACGATTCCTGTGTATTACTTATTGATAAACAACCCAAGAAACTTTGTAATGATTCGCCTTAACAAATTTATTTTTCCGCCAAAGAACGACATCTTCGAGTGTGCTATGGTGTTCAACAGCTCTTTGTTCTGGTCTCTCTCACTCTCTGACAAAGAAAACAATATGTTAACCAGTTTTGTGTTGTTTTCTTATATTCAAGTACTAGTACTTGAATGCATTAAAAATTACTCAATCTCTCACTTGCAGGATAGATACTAGAAACCATGACCGATCACAATTTGAGCTAAATTGATGTCAATTTCTGTCACCCGACAGGACTCGACTATATATTTGTTTGGTGTTGTGAGATGTACAACTATGGTAAGCTTAGCTATCAAGATATACAGGGTGCTTCAATCAAAATAAGCCCAGTGGATTGGTGGACTAAACATAAAATAGTGGCAGTAAAAGATTCAAAAAGCACAAAGGGACTTCTTTAAAATGGTACAAATCCCCCTATCCACAGGGTCTATTTTCATTAAGACACACTCTGCATCTAGGATTGTATTGATTTTATCATTTTGTAGAGTAGCATGTTAACATACAATTTGAGATCTATACTTATACGGTACACCAATAATAAAGTTATTACCTATACCGCTTTTGTTAACTGATTTACAAAAACAATATTGGTAAGACCTTGATTAATTGAATGTTAGTTCATACGTACTGTTGAAAAACAATGCCCCCATTCGACTAAAAGTCGCCAATTGCCTACAAATGGGCAAGTCCCATTACAACTTCGGACGATGTGTGTCACTTGTCCAAAATTCAAGGCTAAATAAATTTCGTTGTGCTGTAAGTAAGTTTAAACTTTTGGAAACGATAAATGTACCTTCTATATTTCCCCAAGCATCTCCAGGAAAGACTACGTTAAAATCGTAAGATTTTTCGTCGCTGTTAAGCTCAATATTCCAGGAATTCTGCTGCAGATATTCTGCTTCAAATACATTCGTATCTGTGAAAATAATTCCATTAACGGGATCTAGTCAAGTTGGAACTAAGTTACTTCAAATTTAACTCAATATGTGTCAAATTTGACAAGTTAACTTTAATTAACTTATTAACTTTGTTTAAGGTATGTGTTTACTCTGTTAATCTTGTCAAATCGGCTAAATTGCTTTAAAATGTGGGGTCAACGAACATCTACTGGCCGCTTTTGATGTTATAATCAGTAAGATTATTTTTGAAACACAAGAAATTTACCTATGTATCTACTTTGCCTTCGATTTGTATTTTCTTGAAGGTCTGGAAATTGTGAATTAAATTCTTCCCACATGCAAAGTATATCATCTACAGTCATATTCCAAAGCCGAAACGGTGTCTGTTGAGTGTTCAACGCATTCGTAGTAGTAGTTGTATGAGACACGCTGTTATCAGTACATGTAGTAGCAGTAGTTAAATCATCTGAAAAATCAAATCATTCAATTAATAACTATGCAATCAGGAGATAAAATTATGTAGTTACTGTTGGAATATGTAGACGTTATTATTATTGACGAATATATCAAACCTAAACTGTGATTCAGACGACCAGTAGCGTAGCCAGCGGGGGGGGGCAGGGGGCAGACTTCCCCTGACAAGAAAAAAATTGCCCCTCTGACCAAAGGGCAAAGGAAAAGAAAAAGGGCAAGGAGCCCTTTTTTCTTCAAAATTTACCCCGCGCGCACATTGTCACAATAAACCCATTTACATCTCGATCATGGACAAAAATAGCGTCAAATTCATTTTTTTGCGCGCGTCGCCCCAATAAAGCCTTTTTTGGAAGCTCAAAAACATGTTGCAACTGCAATTTGTTTCAGCTGTGCCCCTGAAATTTTATTTTGCCCCCTCTGACCAAGAAAGCTGGCTACGCCCCTGCAGACGACTTTAAGGATAACCTAGCGCATTGATTAATGTAAGCTCCAATAAGGCCCCGATGCTCAATATCGCCGATTAACTTGTCGGCGTGCCCGGAACCCAAGCCGCAGACCCACGCCGATGCAACTATGCTGAGAAATAAAATACTGTTGCAATATGCACTTACAAAATGTGTGTCTGCTCGATAAATGGTCATGTTCAGTCACCCGTTCATCGACAACAATACCCTAACAAATTTGTGTGTGCTTGTGTAATTTTGGCAACATAGGCTAACTACCGGAGAGTTTATCTAAACATCAGGGTTTGAATTGAGGCCCAGATAAGAAATTCTATTCCTGGTAATGTTGAATGGCGATTTTCGAATTATGTTTGTTTGAATGCTGTATAATACTGAATCCGAGATTTTTCAGTGTAGAAAAGGCATAGGGCCTACATGATGTGTAAAAAGCAATACAATTTTGTATTTGTACCTTCCGTTGGTTTTAGTTTCATAATTTGGTAATGTTTGCATCATTTGCCGTCACTGATATTGTTTTCGAAATCAACCTCACTTTGGCTGGAATGTCATGAATCATAAACTGCTAACTTATTTATTGCGCTGACAGTAACTACACAAAAAGTATAAAGAAAACGCAAAAAAAACCCGAAAAAAACCTGTCATCGAGTTTTAGATTGGTGACTAAGATATGTGACAGTTGGCGAGAGTTAAGTGCCACAATGGGATACCACGTGACCAAAACAAAATCTAAACTAAAACCAGAAAAAAACAGGCCCAATATGTAAGCTTACAATTAGCACATATTTTCCAATCAGCATCAACGGTACTTGAGGTACACACTGGATCCGCTTCGCAGGAGCATAAACTTGAAGCTTCGAAGGTCACGGATGTATTATTCGAGATATCCATATCACCCTATGGAATAAATGTTAATGCCATGAGAGAAAATACCAAATGATTGACGAAACTTCATAAGAGTACCTAGTTTCTTTGCAGACTGACCCCTCCATCCCCAATCTACAATGCAATCAGAATCGATGTTTTGAAGAATAGGTAGGTCACGTCGACAGTACCGCCCATCCCTAATAAACTGATCCTGTGACAGTAAGGAGCAATAAATATCAAGAAATTGGGGTCATTGGCTGAGAGCATGATTTTTGGCATCGGGTGAGAACAAAACGAGGACTGCCACTGATATATTATCATCCAATCACGACATTGATTTCCAGGTGATTTACTTGATGTTGCCAGTTGATTTTTTCCTGTCGGATATTTTTATAAACATGATGCAGGAGCTCATCAAAAATGTTTTATAAATATAGATACCTCCCCCCCCCCCCCTACTGAAAAAGCACATTGATTTATAGCGTGTTATGCAAAGGCACAACGCTTAGACTTTAATCCAAAAGCCTCAGCACTTTACAAGTTCCCTGGCCGCAACGGCCTCATATCATTCCATAGAGCTTTAAACAACAACAATATTGATAATAGGGTTAATAGGAAATTAACTTGAAGTGTTTCTTCCTCTCACCTCCTCTATCATCATCTTACCTGAATCGAGATGAACGGTTCCTCCTCAATATATCCTACATGAAACCCATCATTATCTACCATCAAGTAACATTCCTGGTAGAAAGTGTCTGACAGATCAACGACATCCAGGGAAACATTCTCTAGCGGAGAACCTTGGCGAAAGATTTTAGCATCATTTCCAGGCACTAAAATTAGAAAATAGATTGCACTTTTTTAATCATCAAACATAACGCACACAAACTCTGTGACCCATACCACAAATTCAGGAACACAACGAATTGAACCTAATGAATTTTGATAAAGCTGTAAAGATTAGACCACAAAAGTATATATGTGAACATAGTGTTTCAAACAACGATGACAGCATTTCTCTGGGTACTAAACTAAACTTTCTAACGGTCAATAAACATTCAGTGCGATCAATATTGTACGCCGTGAGCAATGGGAACATTTAGAAGAACCCGATTGTTCTCAATTTTTATGTTAATTTTAATTGTTTGTTCGTTTTTGTGTCTGTTTCTATAGTTTTAATCATCAAAGTGAAGTGCTCTTCACTTCCACGCTTACAAATATCAAAGGATACTGTGCTTACCGACTGCAGCATCTGCCGAAGAGACTCCTCCTGAACATATATAGGTGACTCGTAGGTACTTATATGTTCCTCCACATGGATCCCCGAATTTAGCGTTATTGACAGCTACATTACATGAAGATATGCCATCACATAGCCCTTAAAAGGAATCAGAAAGATCCGGTGAAAAGTTCAAAAATAATAGCGACATGGCAGGCCATCGACATCGAGCGACTGCGGGTACATATGTTAACAATGCACATGATCAAAATACCGGGACTGAATTAACCAAATGTTGTAAAAGGACTATACATCGTCCTTTGGCACGATTTCGTTTGCAATTTTTTCTCGCGCTTCGTGCGCATTTGTCCCAGTAATAGATGGTAATGTTCTTTTGGTAGCAGATCAGTTGGACAATTTGGAAATTTTACCCCCTTGCTTGGTGACTCCGGTACATCCCCTTTGAAGTTTAGCATTTAAATAGAAAAAAAAACTTGGGTTACAGTTGTGGGGGAGGGGTATCTTCTATCCGAAGAGCCAGAGGTGGCAATCATGTTGCCGTGCCCAGGAGCCATCAAAAGGTAAATCCAGCCATAAACCAGCAATTTTTTTCTCGACAACCACCCCCCCGAGACAACATTTAGAAGGAAAAGGTAAAAATATGGTGTTTAGACTTTGGCTGTTCAGGTTTTTGTCTTGTCTTACCTTGTACAATTGCCAAGTCAGCAACTCCAGTAGTATTGCAGTCTGTCTTGGATGTTTCATCTGTAAACGGGTTGTTCATGTAAACACATAAAATATCACCCGCTACTCTTCTGCCATAGAGAGCTGTTAAAACAGTGATCGTTCCCCCTTCTGTTGTGCAGGACAAAGATGCTATACTGTTCTCGCAGGTACAAACTTCTGTGATGGCAAACAGGGGTAACAACTATTATTTCAGAGCAAAACTATTAATATAATACACAAGAATCCCAGGAAAGTGTGCTTCTATAAAGAAGCTGATGCATCTCTGGAAACCACCATATATTTGATACACATTGAGTGTGCTGATATTAAATTCACCGTTCCCAATGACCCCATTGTGTTCTTAGTGTATTATAATTATTTGGCAATCAGTAAATATAAATATGGACAGCATCCCATATATGTTGGTTTTACTTAAGGGGGTATAATACCCTGATTTTCATCAGTACTCCTCTTCTTTTTTTGTTGTTGCAAATTTATGAAGTATATAAATATGTTCATCACCTCATGTCCTGAACTTATAAAATATCTCTACATACAAAGTGCTTTTAAACCATTTTAGAAAATCATTTTAGCCCTATATATTTTTTGTTTACTGTATCCTAGTAACTCAGATGTGTGTTTCATAACAAACCAATAATTTATTCTATTCAATATGTTCAAGTAGACTACATGAATAGAATACATTATAAATCCTTTGTTATACTATCTATATCACTCACTGATTATATAGCACTGAATAAATTAAATAGGCCTAAGCTCTTCCACATAGACAATCTAATACTACACCATGTATGTATCTTCTATAATGTTCTGTCAGGAAAAGAGATTTAAAAAGGCCATAAGGTCATCAAAGGTCAGGTTATAGGTCACTTGGTTCAGGTCAAATTCAGGCATCCATCTTTGAATACATGTGATAGTCTGTGATATCATACATGTCATAATGAGGCATCAATTTTGATATTTTGTCTGTTACTGGATATATAATGGAAATGTGTGAGGTTGATATACTAAAATACCTTGGGATGTAAATGGTGAGTACAATTTAGATTGCATAGTTGAGATGGATTGGGCAAATAAATATAAAATAGTTACCAAAATCACAAAAATGAAGCTTACGGAAAACTACCTAATATGGTGGTATAGGTGACAAAAAATGCAATCTTTTTCAACATTGCTGTAGTGTGGTTTTGGTAACCTGTTACCTATGGCTTAATTAAGTTTCAGTGAAATAATGTCGCAAAAGTTTAAAAATACAAAATATAGCTCAACATTGAAAATAGAAGCATTTTAACCAGTTCGTTTGTTGATAGTTGTGGAGCACCAAGTTCATCAGGAACCACTTATTCCCATTTTACATATCAACATTATTTCCCTAATGTGTTAGCAACACATATCAAAAATTTTAACGAAATCCGCTGATAGTAAGCTTTCCAAAATGAGGTGAATTTAAAACATCAGTGATGTACCACCTTGTGGCTTATATCTTTAGAAGCATGTACCCTTCATTGATACCGATGCCACCAATTGAACGAGAAGATTTACCCCTTCATTTTGCATACCACTTATGAAAGGTTGTTGACACGTTAATTAATATTTCTCAAACAAGCAACAACACTAATAACAAAAAAACAAAAACAGTTTGTTTCATGTAGCGCGCACATTTCGGTTTGTTTTTTTTCGCATTAGCTTTTTTCACTTAAAAAGGAAAAAAAACCCGGAAAATATAAAACACTACTGGAGTAACATTTACACATTACACAATAAACGAGCGTAGTGAAAAACTAATGGAGAAAACATCACACATTTTTTTAAATACCCTTTTTAATCTGCAGGTTGAAAGGGGGTCATAAATATTCTTGAATATAAAGAAATATGATTTGTGTGTGTGTCGGAGAGACCTACTGTAAATTCCCAATACAATTTGTATTTGTAGCAAACAAGTTTTTGTTTTCATTTAAAGACATGGATTAAAAAAAACGCATTTCGCATTTGACATTTTTGACCTGCTACAGGAAACAGACATGTTTTTTTTTGCCTAATGGTAATACTGAATGCTGTATGAATTGTCAGGAGAGATGAAAAACAAATTGGTAATACACAATATGAAAGACACAACAAATGTTTCTCCATAATGCGTATCGGCGAAACCCATAATGCACACCGGTGGAATGAGGAGTGTGATGAGGCTTTGAAGAAGAAAACTAGCAAAATTAATGGAAAAGATTGAAGGCCCTTCAAACACCCGAGTTCCGCCTTGAATATAATCAGGTACGAAACACATACACCTCTACACGTATTTGCCGAAAGGCTATATCCTCTCATAAAATACGGGTGCGAGAGAAGATGACTACTGAACTGAAAACAGGGTCAAAGAGCTGGTGTTGGACAGCACGATGACTAGCCGAGAAGGGTGGAAAGTCTGTACACCAGTACTGAAGGCCAATGGAAATACACACATCTCTTCAGAAGACAAGGCAGAATGTTTATCATCTCTTTTCTGTGAATAATCTACAATCCCTGAAGAAAACAACAACAAACGTGTCCCAGAGCTGCACACTATAGACTTTCTCCAGCTGCTCAAAGGTCGTGTTCTGACCCAGCAAAAATAAGAAAGAATTACTGAAGCTAGATATCAACAAAGCTTCTGCTGCAGATGACGTCCCTGCTCTTGTCCTGAAGATGGCGGCTCCTGAACTTGCTATTCCACTTGCTCGCTTCTTTCAATTATGTTTCGACAAAGGTTACATGCCAGCCGAGTGGAAATGTGCGCATGTCATCCCATGCTACAAGAAGGGTGATACACTCACACCTGGAAACTACAGGTCCATCTCTCTGCTGTGTATTATGTCAAAAGTTATGGAGAAGCTTGTCAGCAAGAAAATGTGGACACACCTGGATCAACATCATCTGATCTCCCCTCGGCAGTTTGGTTTCAGGGCTGGACACTCTACATCAGATGCTTTGGCACATGTCTCTCAATGTCTTGCCAACTCACTCAACAACAGTGAAGAAGCGCGGGTCGTCTGCCTTGACATCATCAGAGCTTTTGACCGTATGTGGCACTTTGGACTGCTTCAGAAACTTCCTGGACTAGGGTTTTCAGGTGCTCTTCATGCTTGGCTGACGAACTATCGCAAAGATAGATCACTGAATGTCGTCATGAATGGAAGGGAGACTGGATTGAAAAGAGTCAATGCTGGGGTACCTCAGGGCTCCATACTAGGCCCCTCCTGTTTATCATCTTAATTGACAACATCTCACAAGATCTGAATAATCAGTCCATCTTGTATGCAGATGATGCCACCATTATGTCCTTCGTCAAATCCAGAGACTTCCTGCAGCATCTCTCAATCGGGATTTAGACAAGATAAAGACATGATCTAAGACATGGAATGTCCTGTTTGGTGCTGCTGAATGTAAAACCACTGCCATCTCCAACCGGAAAGATGCTGATCGGCGCTTACCAACGTATTGGCTTGCTAATTATAATGCTAAGTATTCACATGTACGCTGAAAAGATCCAAGTTTCTCACATAGAGAAATAGATGCATAGAGGGGACAATATTTGACATCATAATGTAAGTTTGAAGACAATCTATATCCTAAAATCACAGAATAGGTGCAATTTTCCAACTTTTATTTACAATTGATGTCATAATGTAGCAATATTTGTTTTAAATTGTTTGATTATTTGTTCACATACCTTCCTGTGAGAAATCTTACCAACAACTGCAGTGCCACAGAAATGGTGTATTAACTTACAAAGTATGCAAATTGCTCTACGATTCTCTACAATCGTCAGTAATATAAATAGGTAGGCTACACCGAAAGGTTACTAGTATTTCTAATGTCCTTATGATGACGTTTTTTCGGTATTACTGATTTTATGTGGACTTAGTTTTATATATCGACCAACATACGGCTTTCGGAATTTGATTTTTATAAGAAATACTTGTGAGGTCCTCAGAAATTATATGCATATACCTTTATACATGGTGTTACTGCCGATGCCGAGCAAGGTTGTAATTCTTGAGAAAGTAGGTCCTTCCACTGTTATCTTGGCAACCCCTCCTGTCCTTACTTGAAATGGTAGGTAAGGAACCACCGCTGGTACCCATGGTACTCGGAGGCCAGTCCTATTTGCTTCCGTGAAGCTTTCAACGCAATCTGAAATATTAAATATTATGTTATGTGGTTTTGTCAAGCATCTTCAGTGTTCATCCTGCCAACCCGTCCCCCATAACAATGACGAGGAACAATAGTGTATCATACAATAGGAGAGATGACATGTATGGTTGCATACGGTACCCGCTTTGTTAATTTGAACGTTTACCAGTGCATATGCACGGTTGTTTGATGGCATGTAAAACTGAGTCATTTTAAAGAAAAGTTGAACAATGAGGGCGCTATTTATCTTAAATCTTGTTTGCATCCAGGCGGCATAGGAAGCGCAACACGTGACGTACGAGGCTGGCGAAGACACAGGGCTGACAGCCCCATTCAAAATACACGGTTAGCAATTACAAATGGGAAAATTACCATACTTGCAGTGGGGTACTTTGTAGAACCCCGACGGTTTTAGAGTAAGATAATTTTGCTTTGACACCACATAACAAATTCAGAATTGTTTGTGAAGATTTCATGTTTATGTGTTAATCCAATGGCGACCTCAAAATTGGCGATATCGCTTCCATCACCGCCTGTTTGCATCTTGACACTTGTATGATATTAGAACAACAGCAAAAAGACTATCAAATGACAAGGACAATACAAAAATATTTATCATGAAATGTAAGGTATACCTCCTATTATCAAAACGAAAATCTATTTTGAATTCCTACGAAACACACATGTATATACAGATTATTAGTGTGATAGCTGTTGGTATTATTCAGGTCTAGAATTGAACATTTTTTAATCTTTTGTTAGAAAAATTAATAAATATTACATCAAACAACTGTGTATGTTCATGATACTATGTTGCTGTTAGTATGATGCAATATCTAAAGGTGTTTAGAAGAGACCGTTGATTGTGAATGTTTTCCCATTTCTTCATTTGCGTTACATAATCATCTATTTCTTTATAATGAATCGAATCGAACGCTGATATGTAGGAAATACAGGGTGATTTAAAATGAACTGTACCCAACTTAACCCATTTTTTATATATTTTCGCGGAGATTGTACATATCAAAAAACTATCATAGAAAGCAGTGATAAGTGTTCTGTACTAGAAAATTTGAATTTTGATAATAAGTGGTTTTAGTCAGAAGATATCGCATTTTCAATTTATCATCCCATTTTTAGACCAACACATGGAACTAAGTTTATCCGTGTTCTCTACCGCAGTAACAAAATTGGTGTGTTTGATAAAAATGTACTTTTCTTCAAAACCATTTGAGGTAAAGACATGAATTTTTCACCAATAATAGGAAACATATTATCCTGTTACAACTTAGAAACACAAATTATTTAAATGTCGGTAAGTATTTTATTTTAATTTTTGAATTTGGGTACAGTTCATTTTAAATCACCCTGTAGATGGTGCTTAGTGTTCCTATTTTAATTGGTGATTCCGTTGTGTACTTTTGGAGTTTTAAAACAATAAAAGCACCAGGTAATATGTATTGGGACACATTGTATAAAACATATATGCTGATATATTTGGTGAATTGTGCACAAACATTTCAAGCAGCCTCCCACCAATACACATACAGAAACACCCTAACTTTACATTGAGAATACTCAATACCCATGGTTATGAAGCTCCAGGATGCATTTATTTGTTTTATTATAATGTTTTTATTATTATCGTTCGTCTTCGTCGTCGTTGTTTTTGCTATCCACTTACCTATATCGGCTTGAGTCAAGTACACCCATATGCAAAATCCTTGAACTACAACACTCAGTGAAGTCCACATCCATCTTCCATCCATCGGTAAATTCGTAAATTTCACCACCTATTGACTGTGTCCTTTAATCGGCACAAACAAGGCACCAGAGTGTCGATTTGTGGTCACAACAAAATTTAATTACTTGTCCTATTTCATCCTATAAAGTGCGTTATGACGGCGAAACTGTTTTATCCAATGATAAGTCAAATACAAACTGTGGCAGAAATAATCCCCGTTAAACCGATGGCTTCATTTGTTTGTTATTGTTACCTTGACAACACTTGCTTGATAATAAGTCAATGTTATCATCAATTATCATCGATCATCATCATCATTGTCATTGTCATCTTAATCATCATTGTCAGCATCATCATTATTATCATATATCACCACATCATCATCATCATCATCATCATCGACATCATCATCATCATCATCATCATCATCATCATCATCATCATCATCATCATCCATCATCATCATCATCATCTTCATCATCATCATCATCATCAGCATCATCATCATCATCATCGTCGTCATCATCATCATCATCATCATCATCATCGACATCATCATCATCATCATCATCATCATCATCGACATCATCATCATCATCATCATCATCATCTTCATCCTCAGCATCCTCCTCATTATCATCATCACCATCATCATCACCATTATCAGCATCATCATTATCATTTACATCACAAATATCATTATCATCATTATCATGATCATGATCATGATCATTATCATCATCGCCGCGCCTTCCTTTGTCGTCGTTTCATCATCGCCATCATCATCATCATCATCATCATCATCATCATCATCATCATCATCATCAACATCATCACCATCCATTATACATTATCACCATTACTAAGATCATGAACATCATCATCATTATCATCATTATAATAACTATCATCATCATCATAATATAATCATCATCATCTTCGTCATAAGCACCATAATTGTTATCATGATTATTATCGTCATTTTCATCATCATTGTCGTCGTCGTCATCATGACCACACTTAGGATGATGATCATCGTTGTTATGATCATCATCGTCATCATTATTCATTATCATCATGATCTGATCATCATCATTGTTATCATCATCACTTTTATTATCATTATCATCATCATCGACATTGTCGTCATCATCGTCATCATTATGATGATCATCATCCTCGTCGTATCATGGTCATCATCATCACCATCATCATCTTCATCATCATCATCATCATCATCATCAGTATCATCACTATCCATTATCGTCAACATCATCATCATCATTATCTTTATTATTATTTTTTCATCATCATCATCATCATCACCATCTTCACCACCATCATTATAACCATCATCATCATCATCATCATTATACCCATTGTCATAATACAGTTATATTGTTACAATGAGTTTCTGAAGGCATTCAGCTCAATACAAGTATGTCTTTTGCTAAATATCTAGTTTTGCCGTTCGCAAGTTGCATTAATAATAAACACTCTTCGATACATTAACACATTGATATAGAGGCAAATTTAAAAGGATTATTGTTTTAATATGTTGGCAACGATGAAATATATTAAGAGGAATAATTTATTGGACCATATATGTCTCCTCGACAACTGGTAATTTCCGACAATATTGCCATTGCACTCTGAAAATACAAAAAAATGATCCCATTTTACAATGTGTCATGGTTGTTGGATGTGATTATTTATTAAACGTTATAATGTTCAAGTCTATACCTGAATAATGCCAACCACACTAATATACATATATTGTGTAGCAATTTTTGACATAGATTTTCGTTTCTATATCAAATTACACACATTTTTGTGCTAATTTTTATTCTATAAACTGTACATTTATGTGCAAATTGAGGGTGCTATTTACATATATTTTTAATTCAAATTAGCCAGATAATATAAGTTATACCTTACATTTCACGATACAAAGGTTTTTGAAAAATCCCTTGTATTTGTTAGTCTTTTTGCCGATGGTATGTAAGTGTCTACCCTTGAAAAGATGCAAATAAGATTTAAGATAAACATCGCCATCATCGTTCAAATTTTCTTAAACATGACTCAGTTTTAAATGCCATCAAACAACCGTGGTACCTAAGTCTGTTAAGGCGAGTGGGATTTGCAGGAGCCATATTTTTCAAGTTTAAGCCATTTAGCTAAAAGAAAGTCAGTGTACTTCTTAATATTAACAAATATATTTATAGAAATGAATAAAGGAAGCCACTAATCACTGCCTACATCTGGTAAATTGTCAATAAAATACAAAAACGGCGTTTCCCCTTTCCTAGAAAAATCATGCACATATAGTGTGCGGAAGTGAAACCATTAGAAATCTCCTATATAAAACTCGTATAAGTCATCTTGTGTGTCATCTTTATTTGTCACAATATCTGAGTGCAGACACCGCTAGATCAAGCTCCCTTCCGACCCGCCTTAAGGATTAAAGGGCATATTTATTACAAAAACAAGTTTAACTGCATTCGAAGAGATTATCTATATTACATTACAAGTTGACACTCGTTGCAATTTTTTTTATTCGTATTTCTCCTGAAAAAAGACAGATTGTGTTGGCAAAATGCTGGCTCGTACGGACCGTTTCAGCGTTCGAAGCGAAATTGATTAACAGTGCAGCAGACTGATGACGTACAAAATATGAACAGTTCATGAGCAGTACATACACATGCAGCTCTCGGAGAGCCCTTTTGATGTTCATTGATGTAAACATATCAAAAAAGTAACCAGCCCCCCCTTAATAATGGCCATTATTCAAAAAGGGGGTATTGTATTACAAATCTGTGCGTTGGAAGCAGAATTTATTTCTGCGCATTTTGACACCTCATTTGATAGGATAGCCCAGAAAACAATAAAACACCGGTCAATTTAATGTAGTGAGGTCCAGATTTGAAAGTTGCACTTACAAACTAATTTTTACAATACAAAAACACTCAGATATCATTACACAGATTTCCTTCCAAAATCCTACAAAATCAATACAATTTACTGCAACTTTCAAATCTTGGGTTACATTGATTTAAATGTACGCTGTGGCGTCAATATTAGTCAAATGCTGTCAAAATGTGGGGGGGGGGGGTAGTTACTTTTTTTGAGATGTTTATATAATGCGCTACCTTGTACACGAGAAATTGGGAAAAGACAACAAAAGGTTAGTTCCCGGGCCATTGGAATTGGTTATTTCCATAATAAATACAATATTGACATGTCGTGCTCAAATTGTAGTCTTACGGTGAAATTGCTCTCAATGTTTTTTGTTTGTTTGTTTTTTCATCATATTTCTCATCAAGTTGATATATATACATATAAATTGCAATATCACAATTTACTAATATATAATAAAGAAGCGGCCGGATTTCATCCATATGTGTAAAAACCATTAAATTTGAAATACTTGATTCAGAGTTCTTTTCTGATAACCAAAGTATACGTTCTGTGCATTGAGAGTGTGGGCAGTCCATTCTCTCAAAGCTGGCCATGATTATATTTTTACGTCACTGTAGTTTCTAGGTCAAATCTGTCTCGTTCGAAGGAACTCACCGCTTACAGTTGGTTTTTGCAGAATATCAATTTTAAACGACATATTTTCTCAAAAAAGGAGTAATGTTCACTGTCCTCATAATATTAGCTTGCCAATAATATGTTCTTGTCCGAGCAATACATGCGTCTATATAAGTCTAGAGGCAATATTGTGCTCAGTGTTAAGTAGTAAGCAAAGCAGTAATGCGGGCAAAAAAATATAATTTACACCAAAGTCGTCTTCCGAAATGCCATCTGTAAAAAAGAGCCTTTGGGTGTGTGGATGCCCGTCACCTACTACCCCCAGCTTATAATGAACATCTCGAAGGTATTAATGAGTTCGTGGGTGTTAAGCAAATATACTAGTACATATAATAAATGTCAGTCGCTATGTTATGGATGAGATGTGCCAACGCATACAATACACATCCATGCATTTTATTAAAACGAAATAAGAATGAAAGGTTGATACATCAAAATAAGCAGCTTCATTAGTTTCATTATAAATTAATATCACTGGGTTTTCATGCATCGATCACACTATACATGGTAGCAGTTTGGCTGATTAATGGGACTGTATTGTATCAGTCTGTATGGCCTAATTGACTGCTCAGTTCCAGAAGTGGGAAAGTGAACTTTACACACAGTATATTAATTGTACTTATCTACAAATGGTAGCTACACGTGGCAGCTATTGTACTTCTGGCACTGAGTAGTCAAAATGTGTATAACCATTGTAGAAAATGTGCCATAGAACTCCTTTTTAGAAGAAAATTCCATTAGTTAAGTTTTTATTCCGATTTTATCAAAAGTGGTGTCAAATTATTCGTTTTGACATATTATGAATCAAGAAACAGTATAGAACTTACCTCTTTAACAATTTGCTCTACTTGTAATAGAAGCCAACAATCACTAATGGTTTATGGCCACCCGATGGCCTTTGATCTTGCTTGCCTTCTATCTCAGTAGGTGAACACGGTGCATAGGAAATCATTTTCTGATTCGTGTCACAAACAGCTACACGAACATTTTGTATAACCCCCCCCCACCCCCGAAAAAAATGTCACGGTACCTAAAAATTAGACTTTTTGTACAATAACTCCATAATGATAGGTCGTAGACAGCTTACTTACATACTCGCTTAGGTTGACTCTTGTAGTCGCACTCCCGTAATGGCTCTCGTAGACAGCACAAACTATTATGAAACTATATTTTAATCATTGTGATCAGATTTTGAATATCGCATGAGAGACGGCTGTATTAATTCGTTTTATGGTCAATATGAATTTGTTTCAAATAAAACCACGTGATTCGTGCTTGATAATTAATTTTCTAACATTATAAGGCATAATGCTGTGATTGCCGGAGACATCCTTTAAACTAACATACCCATAGGCCTGGGTGCTCAAACTCGCCGATTAACTCTTCGGCGTGCCCGGAACCTAAGCCGCAGACCCATGCCGATGCACATATGCTGAGAAATAAAATACTGTTGCGATATGAACTAACAAAATGTGTGTCTGCTCGATGAAAAGCCATGTTCAGTCACCCGTTCATCGGCTTGATCGGCCCAACTCCTGCATTTCTCGCCACCCGGCTCATAACACTTAACAACAATACCCTTACAAATTAGTGTCCTTGATTGCGTTGATTCTTTGCCGGATTATATCGACTGATCCGCAAATTGCTCACGGTAAGTAAACTCAAGTAGGTACTACAATAAACATTAATATAAAGGTTTCGAGTAATGAATGACAAACCGCAGAACAAGAAGATGGCAAGATGTTGCGAACTCGATGCCCATAACTGCTCGCGATTTCGCAACCAGGCATATGGCTACAGAAATATTAATTCGTCGGCGTACTGCGGCTTGAAACTGCAAGCCGCAGGAGAGCCATCGAAATGTTCCGAGACGACGCAGAGTTAATCGGCGAGATTGAGCACCGGGGCTTTAATTATTACGATGGAAACATCAGTCGAACGCGCGCACGATATTCATAACACAGAGTCCAAGTACGTACATGTTGTGCGGGATACACACATCAAAGGATCGTGCCGTAACACAACCGACGGAATGACATGCATTGGCAACATCGGCGCTGGTACAACTGCATCAAAATGAATGGTTCCCATCAGCTTTGTCTTCTAATGAAACAACTGCTTCTTCAAAATTCAACATTAGATCATCTTGAAATGAATACTATTATGACCTTGTAATACATCAATCTACAAAATTACAGCATAACTGTATTAGTCTTAGCCATGCGCCCTGGATATTGATATGTACCAATCATTTTGATACAACCTGTAATAAATACCAATTTGCGTTGCTTTACCTCGGTTATTCGGCTCAAAATTAAAAGGAGACACGTCTGACAGTAAGAGCTAACGTTTTATGGAAATGAAATACTGATCTATTTGTAAGGAAATGTGATATTCACTGATAACCAGAATAGAGTCAAGTGACTCTTCAAGTGGAGTAAACTAGCACTGACTCTCCAACGGAGTCACCTGATTATCACACGAGAGTCAGTTGACTCTACCTGTGGGGTCAATTGACTCTACATTCAGAGTCGGCGACGGAGTCAAGAAATTTATGACTCTTCAAGGGAGTCAGACTCTGTAATTGCTTGGCTCTTAACACCATGGAATGTATATTCTCCCATTCCAAGAGGAGGGTGGTCAAGCTAAATTTTCTCCATCGTGTCGTCTGACAATCGCCTATGGCGTGAAACTCAGAGTAAAGTCTCCTATTCCGGTAGGTCTTTACTTTTACTTTTATTTTGATATACATCTATGTGTATCATTATTTTGTCTTTTTTTCGGACTGTCGGAGTGACCCTGTAATGGAGTCAGGGTAACTCTATTAATGGAGTATGGGTTACTCTAGGAGCAAAGTCCAGCCACTACGCGACTCTATGTCTAAAATGACTCAATATTGGGAGTCAATTGACTCCTGTGTAGAGTCATCAACAGTGACTCTCAGCGGAGTCAAGAAATGTATGACTCTTCAAGGGAGTCAAATGACTCCCAATATGGAGTCATTTTAGACATAGAGTCGCAGAGTGGCTGGACTCTGCTTTTAGAGTCACCTAGACTCCAGTTTGGCTTTCAGTGATGGCTTTAAGCAGTTAACAATATGCTGTGAACACATTGAATCAACCTTTGCGATGGAAGTATTGCAGCAATGCATGCACATTGGATCAAATGGTCATGTGTGTGTTGATAATCCAACAGTACAGTATGGAAACACACTAAATCCTAAAGGGAGGGCACCTAACAAAAATGACCATACGCCCTCCTCCCCCGGACGACCATTGCCTTTGGACCCTGAGGTCGAACAAAACAGAACGCTAAAAGACCCCTAATTTAGATAATTACAGACCCCTAAGTTGCTCATTCAAATTTTCTTTCCAGGCGATTTTCAACCAGAAAGCCAAAAAGACCCCCTTTTACCGGTCAGCTCCCAAAGACCCACCATCTCCGAATACCGGGGAAGCATACCCACCAAAATATAATAACCCCACCCCCGGACTAAATTAACAGTTGCGGTGAAATGATTGCAGCATGCATACATATTGGCTCAACTGGTCTTTTGGAAGACGATATAATTCATGGCAGGCAGTGATAAAACCAAACACATAACAGGCAAAATTCAAGCAAGCGATAGTTTATTCGACAATGGTGATACGTTATGAATTTAACTTTACACCCTTTAAATGTAATTATATTAAATGATAAATTCATTACCAGGACAAATACATATTAAATTAGTTAATTTACGTTACAATGTTAATTTAGATTTCTTTTAAGACTTTTAAGGGTTCTTTACTTAGTAAATATAAACGAAATTAATGAATGTCCGGTTTACGCGCATAATGGACCGTTCAATATTTACGCAAGGGGAAGGGAATGGTAATTTTGAAGGGGATCCGACAAATGTTAGGGGTCTTGAGAGAGTAAGATTTTTTTTTATCCATGTGAAGGGATATTAAGTTTTAAATCGAGAAAAAAAATTGGGAAATCAACGGGGGAATTTGAAAATTTTGAACAAATGCAAGGAGGGAATGTGAACTTTTATGTCAATTGTTTTTAAATAACTGACATTCCCCCGGGGTAATATCGAACGATCCCTAACTATGAAAAACATTGACAGTATTACTAATAATATCCGTTTCAGTAAGTATTCACTTAGCCATATAGTTTTGGGTATGTCATGTCAAAAGGAGACACTTTTGGACAGGATCGTAAATTGAGAAATAGCCAAAAATCTGCCCGGAGGTGATTTTTTTCACAATTTGGGATTGTTGCGAATTTGTGATGTTATTAATGTTAAAAATGTTGTCTGATAGTTTCAGACCGGAATATAACTGGCATCTTGTATTTTTGAGACATTTTTTTTCTCAATATTGTCAATAATATTTTTAAAGGCCGATATCTCAATTTCCAATTTTATAATACTATAACTTACGAACTCAATATCTTCGCTTAGGAATGTACGATTTCATTGGGAAAAAACGGCGGTGTGGAGCAAAATAACTCTTTATTAAGGATATGTAAAAACGTCAAAATTGATAACCTGCCCAAAAGTGTCTCCTTTTGACATGACACGTCACATAATAGTTGTTAATCTCCAGCGCTACAACTTAGCTATACACATTAAAATACATCCAGCGGTCCAAGGAAATTAATTAATGAGACACAGTAACTGAAACAAATACTACTAGTTACAAACGCAGCAGCAACAATGTAATAACAAATATAGCAGCGAAAACAAAAACAACAACACGAATAAGCAGCAACAGCTGCCTTATATGTACTGCTTTGGATGCCACCACTACTATACTACAACCCCCACCACCAACATCAGCAGCATCACCACCCACAACAAAAACAACAACATCGAAATAATCATCAGTAGCTGCACTACTGCTATCTCTACTGATTTGGCTGCCATTGCTGCAACTTCACTACTACTACCACCTCCACCATCAACAACATCAGCGACACCAACAACCCCCGGGGGAGGGGGGCACATCATGTTTGGTGGGTATGTTCCCCGGAATTTTGAGGTGGTGGGTATTTTGAAGCTGACGGCATACCGGTAAAAGGGCAGGTTTCGGAGCTGCGAACCGGCCTGCGAGCAAGTAAAATGTGGTCTTTTGGACCTGCAAACAGTCAAAATCAGGGGTCTTTCTTGGCTTTTGGGTTGAAAATCACATAAAAAAAACCCAGAAATATGAGGAATGAGCAATTTTGGGGTCTTTTATCAAAATCAAGGGTCTTTCGGAGCTCAATTTTGGTCAAATATATATGGGGTTTTTAGGAGCTGCGAAATCCAAAAAGGGGGGTCTTTCCGGGGGAGCATACCAGGATGGTCATTTGTGTTGAGTGCCCCCCCCCCCAATCGGGCCAACAACAACAACACCGGTTTATCACCAGCAGCTGCCCTACTGGTATCTCTACTGCTTTAGCTGTAATCACTACTACCACCACCATCACTACCAACAACAACAGCGACACCAACAGCAGCAATAACAACAACACCGAAATATCATCAATAGCTGCAATACCTGTTATCTCTACTGATTTGGGTGTCATCCGTACAACTTTACTACTGCTACAACCTCCACCACTATAAACAACTTCGGCAACACCAACACCAATAATAACAACAACACCAAAATGATCATCAGTATCTGACTAATATCGCTACAGCCTTAACGTTAATCAACAACATCAGCGACAACACCAATAACAACGCCGTAATAATTATCTGCCACATAACTAATATCAACATCATCAACAACAACGACAGCAGCAGCACCGAGTTTGGATTTATTTACCTATTTAATCATTTACTTATTATTATTATATATCGCATGGCACGATTGGTTTGGGATTTTATATTCATATATTAGTGGAGCCAATGTTTTTTGCTATCATTGAACCTACAATGATAAAGATTTGATTGGTTCCGTTTTATGCCTCTGTGGTTCCCACGACATAATAGGGCCAAAACATAACCAAGACTAGACAAAGCTGTGGTCAAAGACCACAAACACAGTCGGTGACTGTCTTGTCTTTTTTATTCCCAACAATGAGAGGAACACTTGATGTATATTACAACATGATCGAACAAATATTTAATGCTGGCCCTATTATGGCCGTCGACCCCTCGTGGAATGCATGGGGGTATAGTAAAATCGTTTGAGGTGTAAGGATGCCAAAAACATTGGTTCCACTAATGTCGGAAAACTAGATGCTAACTTAAAAATCACCTCTTAGTGCCATGTTATATTACATGTACATGTTATAATCATTTATATTAATTTATGTTTATATTTGCGTACGAGTTATTTCTCCCCTACAATGTTGCTATAGCTCTACCATGCATCTACACCATTAATGCCACATCGATGATTGAAATGCAACAAGGCGTAGCCAGGCTTGCGGTGTCTTTGATATGATAAAAAACGCCTCAATTAAATAATGTCACCCCATAATTCATGATCCTTGTACTTTTTGTTCAAATTAATGTATTTTTTTTCCTGACAGGCTTCTTTTTATTTCATGCTAGCCCAAAATAGTTCGATAATCTAATTTTATAATACGTTTGACAATGGCTATCAATAATGTTTAAAACCTGGCTACACCTCCGTAAGTAAGTATAATTGTATACATGCCATGACAATGAAACATACTATGTACGTCAGAGGTGTATAGAAAGAAAAAAATTGCATAATTGGCAAAATTAAAAGTTTACACGGTGGTCAAATTCAGAACAATCTTTAATATGGTTTACTATTATTCCAAATTATTCGTCTGGTGGTAAGGATGTTTAAAATGTATAGTTCGATCTACCAACGACAGTCGACTTATCATTTATCAGTCTGGTGTTATTAGCAAAAAGGTTGAAGGTCAATCCTTTTGGCTTCACACTGTTAAAACAGAACATTTCTCAACCTTTGATCAAAATGGTCTCAAAATGTTGGACAAGAAAAGTTTGTAATACCTGAGTCGTTTCGCTACTAAGGTAACACATGAATACTGATAAATGCCAACCCTCTTTGCGATGTTTCCTAGGTAATAAAATGTTCTAGATAGTGCAACGTATTTGTTTTGGTATGCTTTACCAACGCAACAAATTTGAGGCAATTTTCTTCAAAATCTGAAGACACTATCTGTTTCCACCCAAGTGGAACACAACTGTTGTTAAATTCTTATCTCTTCGACCAGCGAAACAGATTTGAAATAGTTTTTATAAACATTTAGACCACTGTATAAACTTGGACACTCTTCACCTACACATCTGACACTATATATTTTAAATAAAACACCCTGCACTATATTTTACATAAAATATGACAGCAAGTATACTCAATATCATGTTTAGTGGGACATTTTGAGGACATTTACTCGGCTAATTTAGCAATTCACAATGAGAACAATTATATTGATACTTAAAGGAGTATTTTGTGATCCTAGCAGTCTATTTTTATGACATTTTTCAGTAGATATCCACGAAAAACAGATTTAAACATTTTCAGTTGATCCCGATTTTGCATTGCGAGTTATGCTTGATTTTGTGTATTAAACTGCTCCATAGCAAATGTGTCGTAATACTAGAACGTAATTTTGATACGATATTTTTGTTAAACGAATTAATCTGCAAGTAATTTTTGTGTACATATACATCAAGTAGCCAAAGGTTTAGTTATTTTTTGAGAAAAGTCAGGGATGATGCTGGGGATCACGAAATGGCCTTTAAAATTACATTTTTTTTTTTTCATTATTAGTTGTTCGGTCAGTTTCTTTCATCATCTTTTTCTTTATGTTCTTTTTATTTTCTTTCTTTCTTTTTCTTTCTTTCTTTCTTTCTTTCTTTCTTTCTTTCTTTCTTTCTTTCTTTCTTTCTTTCTTTCTTTCTTTCTTTCTTTCTTTCTTTCTTTCTTTCTTTCTTTCTTTCTTTCTTTCTTTCTTTCTTTCTTTCTTTCTTTCTTTTTTATTATAAAATAACTTCCACCAGATAAATAGAAAGCCAACCACAACAGCCACATAAAAAACACGATTGTAACTATCACCACTACAACAACAACAATATAACAATAGTTTTAATAGTTTTCCTGTTACTCCTACTGCCTCCGCTACAAGATACAACTTGTACTACTAATTTTATACCAATAAACCACTCTTAATGTTTTACTGCATCACTAACTCATACAAAACATTAATCTACTTCTCTTTCGTTTCCTTCCTTCCTTCTCCCTTCCTTCTTTCCTTCCTTCCTTCCTTCCTTCCTTCCTTCCTTCCTTCTTTCATCCCTCACTCCCTTCCTTCCTTCCTCCCTCCTTTCCTCCCTTCCTTCCTTCCTTACATCCTGCCTTCTTTATTTCTTTCTGTCTTATGTATCTTTTTTCTACAAAAATTGTTAGACAAACAACATCCACATTCCTCGATCCCCACCACCACTACCACCACCACCATCACCACCACCGTCATCACTATCACTACCACCAACATCACTATCACAACCACAGCAACAACCACCACCACCAAAATAACAACAATATACAAACATACCGATCACTACTGATATTTTCTCCTCTTCCTGGTCTCACTGTTATTTCTACTCTTCATCTACTACATACTACTGTACAAATACATCACAATCTCATCACCATCGCATCACAAATCACCAATGACAAGCACATCAACTAGTAAATTCTACTACCTTTTTCCTCTTAAGATTTATCGTCTTTTTTCCTTGCTCCTACTACTTCATGTCCACCCCTCACTAGCTACCACCACAACAACAATTAATCAATAACAAACACGACGAATACCTGTCTACTTAATCAATTTATTTTTCTTGTCCTTATTCTGCTAGTATTCTTCCCCATTTTCTTCTATTAAATACAGATAGTTAATCTTCAAATCTACAACCTGCTCTCCCTCCTGCTACTAATATATCAACAACTATCACAGCAGAAACAACTCATCAATGACAAAAAATATCAAATACAACTATTTGATCTACTTCTTCTTTCTCACTCTCTTCCATCAAAATCAGATACAGTCTACTACTCATACTACCTCCTCTTTCTACTATTAATCTTCTCTCTCCTGCTAATATTAAAGTGACAACTATAGCTACCACCACAACAACAAAAACAACCCATCAATGATACAAATACAAAATACAAGTAATTGGACTACTTCTCCTTCTTTTCAACATTTTTATATTCGTCCTTGTTTTCCTCCATGTACTACAGATAGTTCATCTACTACTCCTACTACCTCCTCCTCCTCCTCCACCTGGCACTCGTCCTGGCAATATACCAACAACTAGCTACCAACACAAGAGCAACAACAATCTCTCCATAACAAACACATCAAATACTCCTGATCTACTTTTTAAACTCTTCTAATGTACTACCCATACCACCTGCTCTACATAACACTACTTCTATTACTAATGCTATAGTAATAAAAACCATTCTCAATGCTGCACAACAGCACTCATTCATGAATGAAAATTTAATTTAATCTACTCTTCTTCGTATCCACACCCCTTTTTTTCTCCTCCTTATACAGAATACAAATCTGATTCAGCTATTAGAAGCCAGTGCTTCCAGTGGTGCTGGATCCGTCGACACGACCACGAGAAGTTTTCTTCTTGAGAAAATGTTTTACCTACAACAAACAATTTACAAAGTAACGACAAAAATATATAAATCGAGAAACACGAGATACTACGGAGCCCCCGAAGTGACATGAAATAAAATAGAGTTACTATCTCGGACCCCGTGTTACTGAGTCAGGGCCCCAAGTTACTAAGTCAGGGCCCCGTGTTACTAAGTCGGAGCCCCGAGTTACTAAGTCGGGCCCCGTGTTATTATCTCGGATCCCGAGTTACTAAGTCAGGGCCCCGAGTTACTAAGTCGAGGCCCCGAGTTACTATCCCGGACCCCGAGTTACTAAGTCAAGGCCCCGAGTTACTAAGTCGTGGCCCCGAGTTACTAAGTCGGGGCTCTGAGTTATTAAGTCGGACCCCGAGATAGGGTTTTTCTTTTCCTTTCATGTCACTTCGGGGACTGCGTAAGATACAGCACGTCATTTGGTTAACATATCAATCAATACTTCTCTACCTATAGTTGATATTTTACAACTAACATAAATGAGATTTAGTATTCAAACGTTCAACTTATAAGTCTATCATCATGAAAACGACGGGACACATTGTTTTAATAAGAATCTCATAATCTGTTACAAATACAGCACCTTAAGCCGTGATATCTGCATGTAAATGTATGTTCGTTTATTAAAGTATCAATCGTTAAAAAATCTGAATTTTTGAAAGTATTGAGGGCGTTTTCCTCAACATATGTAACAAATGTAATAAAGGAATCATATTGTAACTTACATCGTCATCCAACAAGCACTGTGTGATAAAGATAAACACCCCCTGAAAAAAAAATCGTACAATATTGCTACAATAATTATGGTATTGCATACCAAACGAAAACGTTGGGTAGATTGTAATAACTTTTCTTGTTTTGGGTTATACTACTCAAAACTCAGATAGATGTTTTTGTTTAATTAAGCACATCATATATCATCTCACATATAAACTACATGCCCTCTATGTTTTCTTAACCTTTTAGGCATATTTAAACACAAAACAAATGTATTAACTACTTTTAAACGTATTGCTGTTATATATTACAATAGCCCTTTCACACCAGCTTTGCCTAAACTGACTAAGGTGAGGGTACGTGTTAATTTTTCGCGACTACGTTCAGCCCAAAACCCCCAGCCCACCCACCCCTCAATGACTACAGTGGTCAGCTTTTAGCACACTTCTGCCAAATAAACTTGTGTAAAAATGTATTTTTGTCATATTCAGGAATTCCACAGGGGAGTTCTACCAGCCCGTCTCGTAAAGCGTAACCAAGAAATAAATCAGTAAGATATAAAGGGATCATTAAAATTAATAATTAGGTGAAATACTAATCTTAGTATGGAATACATTCCAAACTGTTTTAAAATCTGTATCATTATTGTATTTTGTCGTTTTAGACATGTAAAAACAATTATGAAATATGACTTCTTAAATACAAATCCATAACACAAAACGGCAGCAATATATTTGTTTTGTATTTTACCCTACCTGTAGTCCATTTCCGATATTGAAGAGGTATGAAAACACCACAGCAGATGCCGTGTCAAGTTGAAGCACTCCAAAGATCCATGTCAAACCCAGCAGAGGTATCAATATGGCCATGGCCCGCACGCTAGCCCTGAGTTATAAAATAACAGTAAATATGTTTATGCTTAACTGATTAGGATATTTGGATTTTTTTCCAAAATTTTCTCATTAATATATCAGCCAATCGCTTGCTTTCTCCTAGCGGTAGCTACACTTTTATTGTGACTTGGTCTAATGTTCATTTCTTCTCACTAAAAACGACATTGTTCCAGAGTTTTGACTATAATGCATACATAGGGTATTATGTAATTATGTGCTTATTATGCTTACTTATTTATGTAACTGTATGTACCAAAATATATAAAATTAACTTACTTAATACGATCCTTTTCTGTTTTTTCCTGGTTTGTTTTCAGACTTAGGAACGTGTGAATGACGACAACTAAGAATATCAAGTTCACCTTTTAGACAAAAGGGGTATAAAAAAATGCTTAAAATGTAATAATTTTACAAAGTACTTATTGAAAGTGAACATGTTTTCTACAGTGTTAAAATCATACAAGTGGCAAAAAGATCCTTGAGACATTAAGTCAATTAAGAGCAGTCATCATTTGATTATGATTCTATATACATTTAATATATTTTAAATGTATTTTAATGTAATTTAATGTAAATGTAATATTAAATGTAAAACAGCCTTTTAAAAATATAAGTCTGAATCTGAATCTGAAATCAAAATGTCAGTTCAAGTTAAGTACTTTTGCCTAATTTTTACCTCATGTCACCGTACAAAGCCATTAAAGTCACAGATTATCACTCAAGTCAGTTGCCTTATTTCACCTCTTGTCACAAGACATGTTGAGTGAATGTTGTTTATATCAATATGATAAACATACACGGAGAGATAGAGAGTGAGATACAGAAAACAAAATAGATTATGAGATTGATTTAGAGAAAGAGAACGATAGTGTCAAAATATAACAAAACCTACCACTGTGATAAGCAATGCCGGGCCGACAAATGCATAAATCAACCCGTCTGTTAACGGTAGCCAGCATCTGTAAAAAGGTAGAAAGTGTAAATAATTAACAATATAATTATAATATAATAATACGGATATGGTGGGGGTGTTGTTTGCCTTTGTGTGTGGGTGTGGGGTGTTGGGGTGTATGTGTGGTGTGTGTGGGGGGGGGGGTGTGCGAGGGTGTGTGTATTGGGGTGTTTGTTCTTGTTTTGTTTTGTTTTTTTGTAATGGTCGTGTTGTTGGTGGGTTGTGCTTTTATTGTTGGTGATGTTTTGCTGATGTTAGTGTGGGTGATGGTTTTGATGCTGTTGTTGTAAGTGTTGGTATTGGTAGAGGTGGTGGCAATAACTGGGTGTTGTTGTATTGGTGGTGTTGTAGTTGGCACAAGTGTTGCGGATGTTGGTGTGTTGACGTTTTGCTGGTGGTGTTGGTGAATGTTATGTGGTTTTGGTGTTCATGGTGGTAATTCGTGTGGTAGTATTGTTGGTGATTAGGTGTTGGTAGTAGTGTCGATCATCGTGAATTGTGATGTTGTTGTCGTTCTTCTTACAGTTCTACTCACCCTGCTTTTTCCGGATCCGCATATTTGGAAATCCCTATTCCCAGCGTTGTGAAGGCAATAACTGCTGGGATACCTGTTAAAAAAGTACAATGAATATTATTCCAGTTCATATTCAGTAGGTTTTAACTGAGGTTTAGATATTATAAGACGGAAAGTAAACAAGACGTATCACACTATATGCCGTTAAACAACATCACCAACAGGCGTCATTGCAAATACATTCTAACGCTCTTGTACGAATACCTCGTACAAGGGCGTTAGAATGAAGTGCGTCCCCCAAAAGGTCTGAATTATGTTTGTAACAAATAACTTACCATACATGCTTTCATACAAACACGTAATATCGTAAACTCAATAGATTGTATTTGAATATTAATAGATGTTTAGTATATCACGAACATTAGCTCAGTTGGTATGTCGCTACTATACTCCAAAAGTGCAAAGTTCAGTTCATTGCATAGGATAGGAAACGGAATTGAACGCTTACCCCATGCAACAGGAACGCATATCGGTAGTTTCATTCCAAAACTGATACTCGGGTTGACTTTCAAGAAAAGATATACACCTTCCATCAACATCCACATAAACACCACCAACCACAGGTAATGAAGCATTACAGTTACGGCAATGCAGGCAACCTAACAAGATACCAAAATAAGAATATGTCTTTTAAAACATGAAACAACATGAAACAACATGTTGGACGTTCGATTGATGATATCGGCACCTTCCACCAGAATGAACAATTCTTTATCTATACGTAGATTGTGTGAATCATTAGTAACGTAACTGGTTACTATTACCTTGGCTTTGGCGTTGCTGCCAGTCACAAACAGAAGCTGTGCGAGAAGTAACGATATCGCTAGATTCATATGTATGGCTACACGAGTAGTCTTGTATAACCTGTGGAAAAATAAGAGCAGATAAAAGTCAATATATATATATGTTTCATTTACATTTCATTGACATGGACTTCTCATCAAACTTATCATACCATAAAGTGAGCATGGTCGTTACGACTTCAGATGTTTTTCGTCATTGTCATATTTTTGAAGAAACATTTTATATAGCTTAGAAGGCTCCTAAATAAAAAAAAAAGTAAATCGACCAGATGGGTTAACTGAGCGAAACCACTGTAGAAAGTAGCGTTTACAAAACGCACATAATGCTAAATACACAGGAAGACTCAATCCGTGGGGATAGTGCAAGAACGTCGTTCTACGTTTTTGTCATTTTACAGGAGAAGCATTTGTGTCAATCTATTTCTTTATTTATTTTTTGTTTTTTGACCTGTTGTTTATTTGATTTAAATTTTGTTAATTGCTTTTAAAACGTGTAGGCATTGTGTGTGATTGTTGTGAACTATCAAAAATGAATCATCCTGTATCTTGTACCTTGTTTGTTTAATTTAAATCAATAGGCAGAGCTGGGAATCAAACCCATGACCACTCATTTGTAAAACTCAGTGCATTACCACTAAGCCAACTAACTATTAGCTGTGAGAAGTTTGATAATAATCCTTGACATTGCTGAATAAAATAGACCAATACTGATATTTATAATTATTATGTATGATGTTATTCAAATAGACATTCAATAGAAACTAGGAATATGTGATATGGCTATCAATCGATCAATCAATCAAGTTATCAATAATAAGCCGGCGAATCATGTAATATTACTAATGACTATTTTTCTACCAAATAAATAAGTCAGTAATAAACAAATAAATAAATAGGTATAAATAAATAAATAAGTACATAATAATGGGTCTGTCACTCCATTGTCAAACTACTGTGTTCCCCGTAGGATTATGTACTGACCAGGTCTTAAACAACTCAGTCGTAAACTGGATACTTTACATCAGACCACAGTACCCAATCGAACATATAAAAATAACGGGCCATTATACAAAGAGATAACTCATGTAAGTGACAACCACAATACAAGTTTGATAACAGTTTGGTATATCCTTGGTATACATCAAAATAATTGTCAATAAACGTATACAAAGCAGTATAATATAGACGTAGACGCAAACTTTCATGCGGAAAATATAAACACACTCGCTATAGTCGTGCTCTTTTTATGAGATATTGATACGCCACCGACTACAGCTGTTCTGAACTCAGCCAGGAGTTCTGTTTCCAGACGAAAACGTTGATGTTGTTACAATGAATTCAAAGTAATTTTATCCTCAATATACCCACATAGAGGAATACATATATCCTGAGCCAATCTGCATTCAGTAATTTTTGCCTGCAAAGGCCGACGATCAGACATAAATTCTAAAAGGAGCATGTCCAGATATCAGCGTTAATTTCATGGTAAGCTTAAAACGCATTAAAAACGCCAAATTGCAGTCACACAAATATATAATATTAGTAAATCACCAAAGCAAATGGTAACGTAGGTATGTGGAAAAGAACTGTTATAACAATAACAAAGTATGTGCCCAACGATGTGCCTTTGGCATGTCACTTTTTTGAAGTATCACTAAAAATGTCAAAGTTTAGAAAAACGTCCCATAATTTAAAACACACATGATCCTTCCAAAATAAATACATATTTGCACTTGGCCGCCCAGTCAACACCTGCCGCTGTGATTTGGGGTAACTCGTCGCTTCCCCTCTCCAGTTACCTGTACTTTAAGTATGCCCACACACCAGCCCTTAATTCATTTTCACCCAAATGTTAGTTACGACTACGTCCCACGTCCAACTTTGTTTTGTCAACACAGACATTGACTGTTATCATACTGACATTTCTTTTAACGGAATACTGCTTATTCAAAACGGAATGACTCCCTGGTAAGTAGGATAATTAGAAACTGTCCAATTGTATTGTAATAAATACTGAGACTTGGCTTCCGTTATCAATTTGTGGTCGTTACTCGAGCTCAGTGAATCGCGTAAACGACCTGGTGGGTTATAATGGACGATTAGTCAGGTGTTCGTCAGTATGTGGAGATCTCAGTGGACTATAAGATAGAAGTATAAGTACTACATACTTGCAAACAATGAATAACGCTATAGTTCCAACCAGGCACAGAATGGATGTGGAAATGGCGACGTAAGATACATAAATCAGCGCCATTTGATGTTGTTTTGGTATATCAACCTAGAATTGCCGATAAAATAAAATATATTTACAGACTTTATCAGTATAAAATATCTAATTTGTCAAAAGATACTTGGCACTTTTCTAAGTAGCACACAACGTCATATAACGTTGTTACGATGTCTTTAACTTGTAACAACATTATATAACGTTGTTACAACGTTGTGGTGTGTTGTTTATACTCGACTTACAAGGCATGAACTTTAAACATTATTAGGCCAAAATTCATGGACGTAATCTATAATAATTATATGCTGTTACAAAAACGAGTCATCCATGTAATTAATATTATAGCAACAAGACGTGTGTATTCCCTCCTTTCAATTGAAACATGGTAAGCAAGATAACTGTTCCTTCTCCAAGATATTTAGGATTAGGGTGCATAGGCTACGGCTCGTACTAGAGATGTGCTTAACGTTAGGATTACATTTAAGATGGAGTTTGGTTTTAAGATGTCATTCCTTAACTGCATAATTATTCTATGACTCGTTACATGGGGTAAAATATGCGTTGCTTTCGGTGGATATTTTAGAAAGTTAGCATGAGTGACGCTTATGACGATACAATTAGAGAAAACTAAAAACATCTTACCTCTACGACTTGCATTACCACTGCAAAGCTAGTCAAATGATTACAGCTGCATGTCACGTGACTACCGCTTACACTCCTGACACTACATCCTTCTGAAGACCAATCCCTGTGAAAAATGTATGAACTAATGTTTAATGATATTTGTCTAAAAATATTAGTCTGCATCTTGTTGAGACTGCAGCACTAACAGTCGGTCTCAGCATGAACGCCAAGAAAACCAAGGCAATGGTTTGCAATATGGATGCATCCCCAATCCAAACACTTGATGGAAGCGAGCTTGAAGTAGTTGACGATTTCAAATACCTTGGGGCTTGGATTGGCAGCAGTGAAAAGGATTTTAACATCAGGAAAGCCCAGGCATGGAGGGCATGCAACAGCATGAACAAGATTTGGAAGAGCAGCCTGCCTAGAAATCTTAAAACCAAGCTTTTCACCACCACAGTCGAATCGGTGCTGATGTATGGCGCAGAAACCTGGACAATTACATCAAAGTTTAGGAAAGCGCTTGATGGCTGTTACACAAGACTACTGAGAAAAGCACTTAATGTCACCTGGCAGTCGCACACCACCAATAAGGAGCTGTACGGCAATCTTTCCCCAATCTCCGAAAGGCTGAAAATAAAAAGGCTGAGATTTGCTGGACACTGTGCCAGAAGTGAAACAGAGGCAGCTTCCAGAGTTTTGCTGTGGCAGCCTACGCATGGTAAAAGATCAAGAGGACAACCACGGAAGGACTACATCAAGCAACTAACAGAGGATACGGGACTAGAGAGACAAGACATTAGGAACTGCATGCAGAACAGAGTTGTGTGGAGAGCCATCAGCGGAGTCCGACTAGACAAGTCGACATAAGCAGCAGCAGTAAGCAGGTCAAAAAACATCCTTACATATTTCTCAATGAAAACATATACAATATTGGTACCACAGGGAAACCCAGTTTGATCTCATTGACACTGTAAGCTAAAATATACATAATGTAAGTATGCTAGCACTTGTATTATTTACTACAAGACCTCCACATAAACACAATGATTTGAGTGCGGCCAAGAACGTTCAATTAAGGTGAAAACATCATAAGCTATATGTTTAATTGAACTTTCCCTTTTTAAAGGGGTATTTTGTGAGCTAAATAGATATCCACGAAAAAACACTATTTCCAAAATTTCATAAATTATGAATTATCCCGTCTGTTATAATTTTACAAATTATAAATAAGTACATACGAGGATCATTCAAAAAATGCTACCTCCACCACCAGATCTTTTTTATCTTGCGTTTCAGGATATTGAAATTACCTATGATTATGCTCTTAAATCATATTGTAGCTTTGGATAATCTCCATAAAAAATGTTGTTAAGATGCGATTGACTGCTTACTCGGGATAAATAATTTTGTTCCTATTTGAGCTCCCTGACATGCCTTGGGATTTCAAAACAAAATAAAACATGTTTTATATGAGAAGAAAACATCGAAGGGCTCAACAGACACACAAATGTTAGTGAAATTTGCCAGATTTCGACTAGACCACGTTCTGTAGTCCTATGTTTTTTTTATTGTGTAACAATCTCAACTTTGAGGGATAAAGTTGTGAATCACGAAGTGTACCTTAAAGCATGTAACAGCGACTAAATATAAAAAATACAATAAGGAAATACTTTCTCACCTGGTTGGTGTCAAAAACTGGCACTTTGGTTTGCTTTGGTTTGCTGCCGCATTCTAATTGTAAAGATAACACAAAAACGAGTGAGAAACAATACCCAGGCAAAAATAATTCATGGGTATTCCCAAAATTCGCTACTGGTTGCTATGCAAATCATGCCATAAAATGGCATGTTCATGCCATGAACATGGCATGTTCATGCCATGAACATGGCAAGACATTATGATTCTTTTGTTTTGTATATGGCATGAAAAGCCTCAATCAAGGATTCATGGGTCGTTAATTTTGAACCCATTAAAATTGTAATTGACGCCCTTGACTAAAAATTAATGGGCATGGAAATATAGAAAATTTGACATTGACCATGATTCATGCCATGAGTTACCCATGAATAAGGCCTGAACATGTCAAAGCTCTGACTACACCCATGACAAAAAAAAAGCATGCAAGGGCATGAATATTCATGGGTGAGCATGAGCAACCCATCAAAATTTCCCAAATTCATGAAAATGCATGCCCGTTGCTAGCGAAAATAGGGCATGTTCTTGGCATGTTCATGGCAAGATCTTGGCATGTTCATGTGCATGACTCATGTCTAAATTTTTGCCTGGGTATTTATAAGCTCATCCATGATTTTCATAGCCGACGTAAATATATATATAAACATCTACCAAAAAGTAATTACCCACCATTATTCCAAAATGGTTGAGTGTATGCCAAATTTCAATACTTTTTCTGACCAAAAAGGTCGTAAATGGCCTACAATTGCAAGTTGTCCTTTCAATGGTAAAGTTATATTCAAAATTTCCTGATTGGGCGGTGTTACCAACAGATCTGTGTAACCCTTGGGCTCATAATTCGTGGTGTACGGTCACATATTATATCTACTCAAACAACATTGGCACACTTCATTGCGTTTTATTGTTCTTCGTGAAAATATATTGTAAATTGTTGTCCAACACTGGATTACCAGTCTTAGTTAACAACCTACCGGTAACAGACTAAATGTAACATCAAAACTCTTCTTCGTATTATACCCTGCTACATGTTTGTCACTATTGTACATGTTCATGGAGAGAATACGACTTCCGAAATCAATCCCACTGGCGCTTGTCAGGAGTTGGTAATCCATTGTCAGCACAGATGTAACAAATGTGTGTCCTGCCAAGGATGGATAAAAATGGCAAATTGGATTATTAACGAGTTATCTTTATTTGTCTCTCTTAAAAATTAACCCGTCCTACCCTTTTACCGTAAAGCAAAGTAGGCATTCCCCAGCAAACACAAAAGTGGTTCTTTTTAACATTACACACGTGTTACAAAACCCGCTTTGAGTTTGTTTTCAAAGCAATTAAATGTCGTGACATAGATCATGAACCAAAAATGTTTGCCAACATTTAATAACATTTTGCATTAAGTGTTTTCTGAGTGTTAGAAAGAGCTCAACCAGAGTTCTATTTCATAGTTATGTAACTATGACAAGCCTCGATTACTTAGCTATGTTAATCGAATTTACCACTTAATATATTCACCAGAGTAGCGAGAGAAAATATAATTTATAAGTTAGGCACGTGAGCACGCCTAGGGTGCTTGGTAAACTGAATTTTTACGAAGATTCTTAAGGTAATGTAAAGCAGTTCTCTTCACAGCCGCTAAATCGTCATCGTTCTGAAGCCTATCACGACTGGTTTCTACCAAAGCTATGTCTATTAGAAGTTCATCATTAGAAGCAATACTTATTTAAAAATAAACCTCTATAATACTTATACAGCTCATACTGTACTATGTTAGCGCCTGTGATGTTGCCATTACAGTCAAATATGTCAATGAGATACACATGATAACATTGTGTAGTCATGTAGTTCATTGGAAGTGACCTTCGCCTATCAAATGCTCGGTGGCGTAGCTAAGGATTGTGGCGCCCGGGGCCGATGCCCCCAGGCGCTACCCATTCTTGAACAAATTACGCACGGTGAGCGCGAAAAGTAAATTTGCTTATAATGATTTCGGTCTTAACTCGATCTTTTAAAGGACTATTCGTGCTGAAATACTTTCATCGCTTGGAGGGGCGCAGAATCAATGATGAATTGTTCAATTCGGCGTACCAGGGTACGTCCCCAACTCTGCCTCCTACTCGCTACGCCACTGCAAATGTTCGCAGTTAGACTACGTATGTATGATACATGCATGGCCGGTTTTAATTAGATCAGCTGCTGAAAATTAATATTACCAGTCGATATTTTAAGGCACTTGTAACATATTGAACACATCGAATCGGGAATTGGCCGCATACCTTCAATGTTTCCCCAAGCATCGCCAGAAAAGACTACGTTGAGATCATAAGACTTCTCGGCATTGCTAACGTCAATATGCCAGGAATTCTGTTGCAGATATTCCGCTCCGAAAATCTCCGTATCTGTAATAAGAAGTGTTCATTATTAATGTGGGTGTGTGTATAATGTGTTTATGATGACTATTATAATACTCTTGTTATGATGATCTGGAAGTGTAAATAAAGGGATGCATTCTTTTTTAATGGGGACAACAGTGTGACTTTTAATAAAACATTCACATTTTATGTGATTCCTCTCAGTCCTTGAAGTGATTTTCCACTTCTTTCAGCAACCTGGAAACGCTGATGATTGGTGTTGAAAATGTAATGTTATTATAAGAATTTCTGTGGATAAAACTATGGCCGTTTTATGTTGTTATGATTAAAGGAAATGGATATGAATGGAAAATGCCAATTGGGATCAGTCGATTTGACTAGGTTAGATGGCTTGGCAATTTGTTCAAGAAATACTTTGAAATTGGATACAATTTAGTCGATATAGCTGGTCGAATTCTACTAGAAAATCATGTGAGATATTTTTATAATAAGAAGATAATAATAATAAGTTTCAAACACCAGGTCTTTACCTATGTATCTACTTTTCTTTCCCGTTGTATCCTCTGGATATTCGTCATTTAACTCTTCCCACATGCTCAGTATCTCATCCATATTCATATTCCCAAGAAGGAGCTAAAAAAATTAATATTTGAAAGCAAACAACATTGGTAAATGTGATACATTTTTCGTAATTGAAGACCTGAGCGCAGAAGACTGTAAGTCCACTTTTGACGAAGTTGAGTTACATTTGGTTTTGAAGTTATTGGATGAAGAACAAAATTTTGCCATTTTTTTTTATATTTGGCCCCCTCCCCATAGGGGTCACGTGAGGGGTCAAGACGGGTCAAAAATTAAAAATTGTTCAATGTCGTCAAGAGACATGTCGAATTACTCGTCTCATCACAACGATTACGAAAATATATGATTTATCATACATTTTGAGGGTCACTTCCGTTTAAAGGTCAAATTTTAAAACAACCTTCAAAGTCAACAAACCAGGTGTCAAATTGCTCGTCTTTGCACATAGATTACCAATACAGCCTGTCTCAAAAAAAGTTTTGCAAGTGAAAAGCGCCCTCTTGGGCAATTAGATAATACCGCTGTGACATGATGCTTACATCAACGTCAAGGGCATAGTCTTAGCTCTCAAATGCCGTTTGATCTGTTCAATTTGCTTGTTTCAATCTCGAGATATGATTAGTTAACCACGAAAGGGTAAAATCACAACTGTGCCACTTTTACTAGGGAAGAGGGCTGTACAATGTAAGTCAATGATAGCTGATGTTGATGCGTTTAATACACCCCCCTTCGGGGCTCGTGCATTAGACGCATCAATATCAGCACGCGTGCATTTTTGTCTAATTTCTCTCCCAACAAGTAATACGCGTTCACTAACCTAAAAGTGTGCAATATTTGTTTTTCTTTTAACATGTCTTGAGTGACAAAGAGAACAGTATTTACCATGGTACAATAATTGACATGCACATGTATTTAATTTTACAGCAGAATATGACATATTTATTTATCATTTAATATGTTTTATAGGTAGAAAATGAGAATCATTACACCTGTATCATGATTAAACGTAAAAACAGTTAAAACAATTTTGTATTTTTGTGTAAAAACAGTTAAAACAATTTTGTATTTTTGTGTAATTGATGCATTCTTTGGTTTCACGAAGGAACTCTTGATAAATTTGATGCAATCATTCATTTACATGTACAGCCATCTTCCCTAGCAAAAGTGGCACAAATATGATTTTAGCCTTTCGTTGTTAACTAAACATATCTCGAGATTAAAATAAGAAAATTGAACAGAATAAACGGAATTTAAGAGCTAAGTCTACGCCCTTGACGTTGATGTAAGCATCATGTCACAACGGTATTTTCTAATTGCCAAAGAGGGCGCTTTTCACTTGCACAATTTTTTTTGAGACAGGCTGTATGGTTAACTGTTTCCAACATCTGCATTCAGTTTTGAGTTATAAGCTTTTGTTTCAATCCGAGCGCAAGAAGACAGTAAGTCCAAAAATGATAAATCGATCAATATCGATCCATATTACAGATATTTACTTGGATGATATACCTTCTTGCCTATACCCATGTACCTGAGAAGTATCAATATTATGGCTTTTTTGTTTTCCAAATTATCTTATTTTAAAAAGTTTCAACGATCATATCTCAAAATGCCAAATATGGACTTACGGTCTTCTTGCGCTCACGTCTTCCATTTTTCTTGTGATTCCATTCAATATTGACGTACGTTAGAAATGTGAGAAAGGGTCATTCTCAGTGAACTTCTCCAAATAGGTTTTTTTGTGTCAAAATTTTGAAATATAAACATGAAATCTCGATTTTTGCATGACATAAGAAAATGTTTGCATTGCTATGGTTCAGCAGTAAACCTACCAAAGCAAACATTATGACTTGTGTCACTTTCAATATTCAATTTTGATACAGACATCCCCTAAATAAATGGTAAGGTAGATGACAGAGATCTAAAAAAAAACCCAAGAACAAACATAAAAACAAAAACACACAATCAAAAAATAGGAAAATATTTGTTTTAATACCCGACCAATATTTCATAGGGTTAAAACATTTTTTTTTCAAAAGTTTCAAAAACTAATGCGAAACAAGTTGGTTTTTTAAAGATTTTGAATTAAAATGTCAATTTCAAGTCGTCGGGTGCATCACATACTGGTCTATCTTGAATTTTTTACTTCTCTGAGAAAATTGGTATATAGTTCTTTTTTTACAGAGCTTTTCTAATTCAATAAATTACAGACCTCAATTTTTCCTATATAATTAGTTATAAAATATTAAATTTGATCTATCTCGAAAAAACACGCATTTATAGAAGATCGCGATTGAAAATCTTCGTATTAAGTTTACCTTTCTGTAATTTAATTAGACTATGGATTCTCAGGTAAGTGGTTTTAAATTAAAGCATATACTTAACAGATTTATTTAAGTGGAAACTTTAATTATAATTAAGTATTCAATATTGCTTAAAACTACAGATAAGTTGTAGTTCTCTATGTGAAATGGTTAATTTCCCGATATCGTATTTAAAGTGTATCACATCTCGATAAGCTTCAAGATAGACCAGTATGTGATGCGTCTAAAATCACGTCACCGTTCGCGAAATCGTGATAGCCCCCAAGATAGACCAGTATGTGATGCACTTTAAATACGATATAGGGAAATTAATTATTTCACATACAGAACTACAACTTAAGTGTAGTTTTAAGCAATATTGCATACATAAATATAATTCAAGATGCCACTTAAATAAATCTTTTAAGTATATGCTTTAATTTAAAACAAATTTCATGAAAATCCATTGTCTAATTGAATTATAAAAAGGTAAACTTAATACGAAGATTTTCACTTGCGATTTTCTCGAAATGCGTGTTTTTCGAGATAGACCAGTATGTGATGCGTCCGACGAAGTGTTCAAAAGTACACAGCATAAAATTGCGGTTGACTTACCCAATTGATGTACAAATACAAATTGTTTTATACCTAAACAATGCTAGTATCGAATCAAGTAACTTTACTTCCAAATTTGTCTCAGAATTTCATGATTTTACGGTTAAAAAACAAAAAAAACTAATAAAAATACAAAAAAAATGAATTTGGCGTTTCAGCTAACATGGACTCGCTAAGAAAAACAAACGCGCGCGGGCGCTTTGAGAGGGTTAGGGATTATAATACTGAATATTCGTATTGAGTATTTTTTTTGGTCAAACTAAATAAATGTGGTATCATATTATTCGATACTATACGACAAAATTAGATATCGTTTTATGCTTTATTTTAGAGTAATTAGAGACATTATAATCATTATTATTATTATTATTATTATTATTTATTATTATTATTATTATTATTATTTATTATTGTTATTATTATTACAGTTAATAATAATGTTGTTAATATAATTATCTGATTTATGAACATGATCTTATTAAACAGCTGCTGTGGTATTCTAGTTGACATACCTTGTCTTCAAATTCTTCTGCTTTGATAACAAATGCTGTTTTATGTGTAGCCCTTTCTGATGTCGGTCCTTCTGACGCCATATATGTTGACAGAGTAGATGGCGATTCCGGTGTAGCATTTTCTGATGTCTGCCCTTCTGATGTGGCATCGCTTTGTGATGGTTTAGTAGTCAGCAAAGCATGAGTTGTTGTCTGTTTCAAAGATGGGACACTGGTGGTGCTATCAGTTTTCACACTTTGCGCTTGGCGAGTAGGGGTACTACTTTGAGACTCATAGCTTTCACTAGGTGTGATCAATGTTGATTCTGAGAAGGTGTTGGTATACAAAATAGAAACCGTCTATAAGTATGCTGGTTTTAGTACGATCACCAGACTAAAAAGACCGTTGAAGGTGATACATTATACGTCAGGCACAGAATTGAGCTTTCAGAAATGTGCCGATTGGGTTTTCCCTACCCATATATGATATACCCAACCCAAGCTTGAGATGCTTGAAACTATCAAGACCTACATCGGAATATCTGTACTTGTATGGTTACGCAATTCTTCCACCAAATGCTTTTTCCAAAATACTTCTGATTTTTCCTTGACACCAAGAATTGGCTTTTCTCAATCAGAGTTTGTTTATTGATACATTATTATTTGCTTTACATTAATCAATGATAAAATAAATTACAAGTACAATCAACCAATCACCCTGCATGAACTTAGACACGCCCTCGTTGCTTTCTGGCGAGATATTCCACAAGGGACCGTGGCAAACCTGGTCGAGGGAATTTCACGTCGCGTAAATGACCTTGAGATGGCAAGGGGTGGACACACCAAATATTGAGATGTGTTTTCTCAAGCAAGAGACTTATCTGAACATGTCACAGTGAGAGTTTAAGTTTTTGTTTAAACAATAAAGTTTGTTAGTATCTTTAATCTCATTTTGTGATACAAAGATACCATCAAAAAGCGAGTGTGTGATCTCTCCATTGTAATGCGGCTCCTCAGGTAAGTAATTCTTTGTTTAATTGACAAACTGTGTGATGTTAACATCAAAGAACATTCATATCTTTCAATAAACTTCAACTGAGCGCTACTTTAAAACACTAAATTTTCTAATATGATTGAAAACTGCATTTGATATAAAAATAAAAATATTCCAAACTTTTGTCCATGACTGTAGTATAGAAAAAGAAGTCCAATTCCACACCCACAAATTAATGACACTTAACAAAATCCATAACCCATAAGCCCACCGGTAAAGCCCATTCCCTAAATAAAGTTATTTTATAAAGTCATTTGATATTCATGCATATGGTACGTGTACTCCTTTTCAATCTTATAAGTAGCCAAATCTCCTCCGTGGACAGAGTGAAAAACGGGAACATTTATCTAAAAGAGCATGTCTTCAAAATTTGTGAGCCGATTCGGTTTATTAAATAGCTAACGATTCAAGGTTTCTTTACGTACCTTTCTTTTTTTTTGGGGGCACCCTGTTTATGCCATGGAGGGATCTCTAAGAGCACACTAATCTAGACAAGGACATTATCCATTACGTGAATTCTATCCTACGAAGACATCTTCACAGAGTAATGTATCATTCATACACTCATATATCAAAGTAGCCAATCAGAAAAGCGGTTACGCGGCGTGCAGTGATTGTGTTTAATAACGTATGACTTTTTTGGAAGGGTGTCCTCCAAAATGTCCATTGTACCGACGAGCCGCGAGGTACGGGGTGTGGAAGAGGGGGCGCAATCCCTCCTTTAGCTACGACATTGCAAACATACACAAATGAAATGGGTTACACAAGCTCAAGAATAGCCTCACGTGTTGTAATCAGTGTCTCCAACGAGGGGGTTAAGTGGGTGCGTTACCCCCGGGCCCGGGGTCATAGATAGTAGGGTCATATTTGGACCTCCAGTGACCATCATTTCTGAACAGCAATTATTTGATGGATTCTTGTACTTTGGGGTATTTTAAACAAAAATAAGCCCCTATGTCCCTCACCAAAGTGTGGGCATTAGCTGGGAGAGGCCAAAATCCAAAAGTGAATTTTTGGTATCTTCTGAACACTTTGGTCGTTTGAAGTCATTAAGGTGTCATTTTCGACTAATTTTGTGGTGAGAAATCCATTAAAGGCATTATTTTACCCATTTTTGGCCATCTTCGTCATCAAATCCAAGATGGCCGCCTTTGGCTGTACTAGAAATACATTAAATTATACAGTACATTGAGAAACAAAAATGTATTACAAGTGCACTTAATTCATCGTTTGTATTATAAATTGAACACCGATTCAATGTTTGTAACATTTATTCACAAATGAGATCATCTGCTACTGAAAACAATCCAAAATGGCCGCCCATAGCAACCAAAATCCTCATAGCAACGCATTAAAATAACAAAAAATCAAAGTCTTTGACATATATGTGCATTTATTATACCTATTCTTAGTAAATTAAGGTTGACTGATTCTAAGAAAGTGAAAGAATGGCCATAGGGGGTTGAAGTAAACAAAAAAAATCACAGTAAAACTACTAAAAAATAAGTGATTTTGACCGTAATGTGTATGTAATTAGTCTTATCCTAGCAAATCGAGGCCTATTAATGAAATGAAGATACCAGTTTGATCAAAGGAGGTCAAACAAATCCAAAATGTTCAAAATGGCCGACCAAAGGAGACCATAGCAACCACATTTTACCTAGCAACGCCATAATGTCTATAAATCATGCACTTTTTAATGTATTTCTAGTACAGCCAAAGGCGGCCATCTTGGATTTGATGACGAAGATGGCCAAAAAAGGGTAATGGATTTCTCGGCACAAAATTAGTCGAAAATGACACCTTAATGACTTCAAACGACCAAAGCGTTCAGAAGATACCGAAAATTCACTTTTTCAAAATGGCTGCCGGCGGCCATTTTGGATTTTGGCATCTCCCAGCTAATGCCCACACTTTGGTGAGGGACATAGGAGCTTATTTTGTTTAAAATACCCCCAAAGTACAAGAATCCATCAAAAAATTGCTGTTCAAAAATGATGGTCACTGGAGGTCCAAATATGACCATACTATAGAAAATATATATACTATAGAAAAAATATATAAAGAAAGCATACCTTAATGGGCCCATAAAAGCAACAAAAAAAAAGATACCTCAAGGAGGCCCATAAAAGTGGCCCGTGCGTTCAATTTACCCCGGGCCCGTAATGCCTCTTGGCGGCACTGGTTGTAATTAAGTAACATCGCCGTCATCATAAACAGAATTGCAGACATTGTCTAACTTTATATTTTTTAATCACTTACCGGTCATCGCATGTACACTGTGGAATTCTTCACAAGCTTCCAAACCAGCTATTGTAATGCCTGATAATGGTACCCCATCTGTTGATATTGCCTTTAGACCCATCTTAGAATTTACAAAAAGTAAATTGTGTCGAAGTATTGCGATGTCTTCTATGGTATCACCATTATTAAAGAAGTTATAATCAGGCGTGCTAGTGATTAAATCATACATCACAATTTGACCAGTACCATCATTTTGCGCAGCGTAAAGTCTCCTTTCTAGAACAATCATAAGGTGTCAATTATGACATTAGTCTGAACCCCAGACCTTAAAAAAAGGCTTTTAAACGAAAGTTAGGTTACCTTGAAAGAACTTTTTTTTGAAAAAAAAAACAATGGATATTGATAGTCTGAAACTACACCACATTTCGCCATACTGCATTTTAGAAACGCTTGCTGTTAGAATAAGAAATATTTTAATTGTAATTATTGCACAGGTCACGGCGGCGACCCTGTGACCTTTCCGGAAAAAGCCGAGTGGCAGGTTTTTCAAATAAATATTTTCTGTGTAAAAACTGTACCATCAGATAGGTAATGGAATATATGAATATTAACTGTACATCTATCACAACAATTTTTGATAACAACTTGCGTCACATTTGATCTAGTATAGAAGGTACACACAGAAAAATCGGACCTTCATTATGTAAAAAAATACCAAGTATAATGATGTTGTGTATAATTTCGACAATTTTTTACACGGGTTAAGTAAAATTTCATCAAAATGTTTTACCAGTTGTTATATAATTTTAAAATGCACCTATTCGAAAGGCAAAACATACATTGGCCAGATATTTTGCCGAGTTTATGTAGTTTTTACCTATTTCAGGTAAGAATATAGCGCCGACCGAAAGCAATCATGGCGGACACGACGTGTATGTGATCGTGTAGCGCATGCCTCCTGAAACATCATTCAAATAGGTAGGTTTCGAAGTCATAAGTTGGAACCAAACTGGAGATTCGTTCGATAATGTATGGATATCTTTGAGACATTAAAAATGGCTATTTATGGGTTCATTTACTAGATTTATCAACATTGGAATTGACATTGTCGCGATCATGATTACGTGCTACAACATTCATTACAGTACGATACTGTACGTACTGTATACTGCGCCCGGACACTGCGTGTATACATGGTATCATGGTATAGCAATATGTGTGTTGAGATAGATAGCTATGTAATACGGTGGGAATTAGGCTTGAAGCATTTCAGTGGCTTAGTGTATTATTATAGCATTGTATCGTACATGTAGTACATGCGAGAGAGAAATGCTTTACAAATTACATCGAGCATTCACTAGATAGCGGGTTTAACTGATGAAAAGGAAAACAAAAACAAAATCAAATATTTCATGCATGAAATTGTATTGTTGAACGAATTTGACAGTTGACCAAGATCTGATGACTTCAAATCTATCATGAATTATGTTTCAGCATAAAATAAAACAGAAAAAAAGAAAGAAAGAAAGAAAGCCCCAATCCTACCTAATAATGAAGTATTTTTTTGCTTAACTGGTATGTTTTTTTACAAATTCAAGGTTGTGTGAAAAATACCTATTTGTTATGGGGTTCATAA